>NC_057801.1:732500881-732528037 GCF_018294505.1 Triticum aestivum
GGTAAACAAATAAAGCTCATGCCGCAGTCGGGCGTCTAAGCGACACCACATAAAGGGCTTATAAAAGAAATGCCACATTCGGACGTCTGAGCGACATCGTAGAAAGGGCTTATCAAAGAAATGCCACAGTCGGACATCTGAGCGACATCACAGAAAGGGCTTGTAAAAGAAATGCCACAGTTGGACGTCTGAGCGACATCGCAGAAAGGGCTTGTAAAAGAAATGCCACAGTCGGACGTCTGAGCGACATCACAGAAAGGGCTTATATCAAATGTAAATAACAAGTCTGCCACAGTCGGACGTCTGAGCGACATCACAGAAAGGGCTTATATTCAAAAGTAAATAACGGGTTAGTCCATCCACATGAATAAACTTTTAACCGGACTTAAAACTCATGTAGTCCACCGGGTCTTTGTCACTGAGGCTAATATCTGACAAGATAAGATGAACACAGTACTTGGACATGTACAAGATGATTGAAGGATTTGTGACTCTGCAGAGTTTGTACTAACTGACCACAGCCAACGGATTTCCGTAGTCACGAAGGACTAGTTGTGTTTATGGTATTTTGGTAGAAACTCATTTAACCAGTACACACCCATTCCACCTCACGATGCCAGGAATCACCCTAGACAACGTACAAGAAAAACTTTGAGACGGGGAGGTCACAACCTCGAATAGCATGGGATCAAATTTCTATACGCGCGCTCTAAGGGGTGCCCCCCTCTCGGTCCCAACCGGAAACACCCATGCCCCCTGACCGGATGACGGGATTTAATCCAGGGCCATGGAACCCTCATCCCGGCCTCTCTACTTGGTGTGTACCAGGAAAACGGTTTGCAACTTACTAAGCCATATTCCTTGCGGAAAACAAGTGGCAGTACAGGAAGGAAATGAATGGGAATGTGATTTGATTCATGATGACACTGAAGTCAAATAGACTGGCATAAGACTGGCATGCCACAACACTGCCATCTTACCCATCCTCATGCCATCACATGGCCATGCAAATATGTATCCAACAACATATGGCTTTCTGAAACTTACTTTCCACTTTTGTGCATGAAATATAACATTCAAAGAAATGTTCATAAACATGCCATGAAACTCCTAGATGCAAACATGCAACAAACACTCATCATATCAAGAGTTCAAACATGCTTGCCTGGTTCGGAGTAGTCGGAGTCTAACTGGGTGAAGTTTGCGGCTCCGTCACCTCCTCCGGTATCTACGGTATAAGAAAAATATGCACGTAACGTAAATACCGCGAGGTGCACAAAAAGTAATCCAAATAATTTTCAAATAAATCTGGTAAAAAACTAGACAAAATTTTAAAGAGAACAGAAAAAGAATCAAACAAAAATCCTTTTCTGTTTAAAAGTTATAAGGGTTTTGATTCAGGGACCTTTCTGTAATGAAACAGAAAACTCCCAGGGGGTTCTGCAGAAAAATCTAGAAAACGATTCGTTTAAAAGAAAATAATGAGAGACTGACAGGCGGGTCCCACCTGTCAGGTTTGAATATTCAAACGAGGAAAACAGGGCTCGACGGCGCCCGAGAGCTGCGGTGGTCACCGACGGCGATCCACGGCGAGGCAGGGGGATCGGGTGGTACCTCCGTGTTCAGTACGTCCTTCCGCGTCTATGGGTGGTGGTGGTGGTCGCCGGCGAGCACTGTGTCGATGGCGGCCCTTGCTCCGGCGGACGGTGGTTCAGGTAGTCGTGGACCTCGTCGGAGAGAGCTGCGGGGGTCAAATTGGAGTGGGGGTTAGTCTCCTAGTGGTGCCATGAGACTACGGGAAAGTGCAGGGCGGTGGAGTAGTTCTCACCGAAGAGAACATTGCCGGAGCCCGAGGCGGATGGAGGTGGCCAGAGTGGATGAGGAAGGGCCCCTCGAGGCTCTTCCAGTGGCTAGGGGGGGTCTGGTGAGGTGGTGGAGTTGTGCGGGGGCGAGAGCGAGCTCGGAGGCGCTATTTATAGCCGGCCCGAGGCGGTTGCCGTGTACGGGATAAGTCCGGCGAGCGATTACGGCGGCGCTGTGGCTGGACGGATGGTTTAGAGGCTTGAGCATCATCTAGACGGAGCACAGGTTCTATTCCAATGTCTAACTTAGCATGGCAGGCGTGGTTACGGCCTGTCTCCAACGGAACGGCCGTAAGGCATGTCGGCGGCAAAGAGCGCGCCCAGAACGTGCCAGGCCACGGCGACGGTGCTGCATGCGTGCGCTGGCAAGGATATGGCCACACGGAGCTCTCAGGAGGTTTGGGTGGTGCCGAACAGCGTTATGCCGCAGGGTGTCCCCCTGTCGGCCGCCACGGGGTTTCTGCCGCCGTGCAACACGCAGGCGCAGGCGGGCCAGGGCGCCACCGACGCCAGGAACGAGCCAAGCGTGCATGTGGTGCTCCGGACAGGGAGGAGGAGCTGTGAGCAACGCGCCAAGTGGACAGCCGACATGTGACTGAATCCCTGACGAAGAAACGACACTGAACTCTGAATTTTTACTGAAGATGTACAGCAATAGTGTATGCCCGGTGTTCGACAGAATGATTTTGGCATGTGGGGATTTTTCCTTGAGCTGGTTTTTGGTGGAGTGGTCTCTCATTGCAACTAGGGGTTGCCTGAATTTTGGTGGAATTTTTGGAGAAGTGGAGATATGAATTTCACCAAATTTTACAAATCTGGTCCAAACTTGCAGAGAGTGAAATTTGAAAATTTTGAAAAGAAGAAGAGTGGATCTTGATGGTTCTAGGTTGTGGGTGCTAAGGACTATCCAGAGGAGTTGAGTTGAGATCAAAGTTCAAAGGCATTAAGGTACTTGCTTTGCAAAGTACCTAGGCTCAAAATAAAGGACAGAATTGTTTTGGGAAAAGAAATAAATGAGATAAAATCCAAAAATGGATTTTATTAGTTGGGACAGAATGTTTGGGTTGTTCCAAAGTGGAAGGAGGGGTTTTGGGAAAATTTTACCATAGGAGGCATGGTAAAATCAAGAATGGATCAAAACCAAAGAAAAGCCCAAAACCAAAAAGGTTTTCTTTTTAGAAGAAACTAAATCCAAGAAAAGGTTTTGAGAGGTTTTTAAGAAGGGTTTAAATGACCTTCTTCAAACCAAGCAAGGCTCTTGCTGAAAACAAAACCACAATTTTTTTGGAGTGTCACAGATTGCTCCAATCGCGGCTCATATGGATGCTGCGCGGTTAGCGTTCGGCGATGGTGGAGTTTGGAAGGTGGGTTTTTTTGGGGGCTTGATTTACGGGGGAGAAGGCTGTCGGTGCTGGAGTGGCTAGCGAGGGAATAGTGGTACTGGGGAGGCGAGCAAGGCGACGGTACACGGGGGCACAATGAGATGGAGACGGAGACGGAGAAGGAGATGGAGATGGAGTGGTGCTATGGGAGGGGAGAGGGAGACGAGGCAAGGCGCCAATGTGCTGTAGAGCGGCGGTGACAGATTGCACAGTGCATAGGGTGAGGCTGACTTTGGTAACCCGAACACGCCGCCTGGACTAGTGTCAGGTGCAGGGTGTTGTCACTTCACTGTGAGGACCGGATGAATAGTATTTTGACCATCAAGTGTACCACAGTTGTACTACTACTACTACTAGTAGGAACAAGAGTACTCCAGTATTGTATAGCGGAAATAGGTCTCTCGTGCTAGCATGCCTGTTCACTTCATCCTTCAGGTATCATCCATATTGCGAGCAGAACCAAATTCTCGTGCATGCTGAAGCGCGAAGATGGGCCTTTGATGAGGATAACCGTGTACTCCCTCCGTATAGGTGAGCGCAACCTAGGTGGCTGTAGATTGGACGAGAAAGAGCACCGGGACGAGAAAAACTTCCAACCATGGCACTATTACAAATGGAAGCAAAATCAGCAATTAATACATAGTTGTAAGGATGCCATTTCAGCTATCCAAGCAGCCCAATCAACGCCCTACCGCGATGCATGTATTGGTCGTTCTGGTGCATGAAGGACAGCATGCAGATCGTTCCACACTTGAGAAGAGGAAAAAATGGAAAGGTAGAATGCGGCAGCAGAGGAAGAGAACGCTGGCTAATGAGGTTGGGAGGGGATCGAGCAGGAAGTTAGTGCTCCATGCCTAAAGGTTTTGGGAAAACCTGATTTCCATAAGGTGACTTACTCACCTAAATAGAGGGAGTATTCCTTAACCAGAGAATGTTGCAGCATTGTATGGGAAAGTATGGCAAAGTGTGTCTCCCACTCATGCGCCAATATCCATCTGAACCAGCTATGACACGTTTTTTTATCTGTTTGCATAGGTCCCACCTATTAGGAAGGATGGGTACGCACACGAACAGGTACGACTCATGAGTCTACCCGCATAGCCTTTTCGTTTAGTCTACCTAGCCGTCTAATCAACTACCTGCACGCCACTTCTCCCATTTACTTCTCCATCAGGAACCGATTTTCCTTGGCTTCTTCACCTCCCCTTCGTCTTCATTTGCATCCAAACCCCACTGCGTTCACATTGTTTTAACCTCTTTAAATAATCATCTACTACTTCAGTTAGACTAGCCATCTAATCCTAATTCTCCAAACCATAGCCCTCCGTTCCAGCGGTTCCAAATGGCGAAAGAGATCGAGATGCATGTTTTTAGCGTCCAACATGTCCTTGTTGAAGGCTCGTTGAGCATAGTTGCCACAATCACCGTCCACCCAAGGGTTGTTCGGCAGTGGATCAACAATGTATCCAACTCCCGCGAAAACGTAGAGACGAGGGTCATCGGTCTCGACACAGAGTGCACGGAGCGTGCCACTGGGAAGATCCAACACGCCGCCGTCCTTCAGCTGTGCCTTGAAGATGATGTTTTGGTGTACCACATCATACACTCGCCCTCCATACCAGGTGAGCTCCGCGATTTCTTTTCTCGAGAGGACGTATACTTCTGTGGGGCAGCCATCGAAGGGGACAAACAGAAGCTGGAGTCGTACAACCTTGATTTGAAAAGCATCACTGACTTACAAACCAGAATCAAAATTCTTGTAGAAGATTGTGATAAACAGACACCATCCCTATTCGACATAGCAAATTTTGTGCTCGGTACAAATCTTCAGAAGGGTGACGAGATGGTGGCGTTAAGGTCGTCTGGATGGGAGAATTATCCCTTGATGTACGAGCGGATAAAATATGCTGCCCTCGATGCCCGTGTGAGTTTCGAGATAGCTGCAAGGTCCAAAGAGCTTATTGCGAAGCCGTCTCCCATAGAAAATGAGAAGAAGAAGAAGAAGAAGAAGAAGAAGAAGAAGAAGAAGAAGAAGAAGAAGAAGAAGAAGAAGAAGAAAAGGCTGCACCAGTAGGAGGGCATTATGGATGGATGAACTATTTCCTCTCTTGTAAAAAAAATTATTCCCTCTCGGTGTATATTGATATAGATGGACTATTTCGATGGTGTGCATGTCTTTGTAACAAAGTAGTAGCATGGGTCCGCTTGACTATAAGGAACTATTTATCTGCATATACAACTTTCTCTGCTACTCCTTCCAGTAATCGGTATGCAGTGCATGTGTCCGTAGACATGACAACTTGTCCATGGAAGTTCAACTACGACGCCCATCATGTTTCATCCACTGCCACTCGCGATTCCCACGACGCCGCTCCAACCCACGACAGCATGTCCCCCGACGTGCGCCTCACCCCTCTCGGCCGCACCGCCCCTCTGCCTTTGTGTGCATGACATGTGGGCCACCTAAAATGCGACGAGCATCAAGTTTCTACCACAGCCACACACGGTTCCCACGACACCGCTCGAACCCATGACACCACACGTCCCCCGACCTGCGGCTCACCCCTCTCGGCCCCACTGCCCCTCTGCCTTCGGGAGCATTACATATGGACCAATCACCTATCAGGTCCACATGTTATTGACTCAAAGGCAGGTGTAGTAAGGCGCTGAAGCTCAGTCCCGATGGCCCTGAGAGGGAAATGTAACTCCTGCGCCAGGCCTTGTGGTGCTACCGCTGCACAAACTCGTGCGAAACTTGAGATTTGTTTCTTTACTATACATGCACGCAACATTTTCACGGACATTGTAATCTTAACATGTGACGGGGAGCTCTAAATTTGAATTTGAAACTTATAAAACAAAAAGATTCAAAACAAATGAACTAGGAGAGAGGGAGTATATCGTAGGATGTGTGCCATATGAAATAAGTTCCCTAGTTTGTCACCGCGAAGATGCGGTTAGAAAGGAGCACAGCGTCTTCATACTCGTACGGCAACAAATCGGCCGTAGACAACATGGTCTGCCTTTGACCGCCACGTGCAAGGTTTGTGCTATCTTATTCAATCTCACCATGGTTCCATCGTACCAATTCATGTGGTGGCCCGTTGCATGGCTGATCCCAATGTTGGACAAAGGTTCTACGGGAACGGTGTCACCATTGTAGATGTTGTGCAAAATGATGTTGGTACCCTCCCGTACATATGCAAGCCAATATACACTCGCACCGAGCCTAACCTGTGAAATAGTGGGCAGGGACATAATTAGGAAATGGACACATAAGTAGTCTTTAGAATGCATTTACTACGTGATCAAACTCATCTTACCTGCTCATCGGAGGAAATCCGAGTGCCCCTCAACTTCGGCATCTCAAGTGGCGTCAACTTGCAACTACGGCCACCCTGCACTGGAGACCCCTAATGAAACATCCTCATGCGTTCCATGGAACATCAAGATGCATTTGTATGAGTAGTTTATCTTGTGAGAGAAAAGGATGAACGAGGGAAGGCCTCTAGAGATAGAGATAGACACTACTACTACCAGTGCGCTGGCTCATGCGTTGCAATGGATCCAAAGTAGTACTATAGAATAATACTTGTTCACGTGCTTGAAATATAAACACTCAGTGGTAGTTGACACTCGATGGCTCCCCCTCCCCCTCCCACCCCGACCCCCTCCACGGCGATCTCCACCACCTCCGGCGATCTCCACCCCTAGCCACCAAATTATAGTTTCTCTCCATTAGATCTCTCCGGTGTCTTGAGATCTACTCGCTCATACCCATCTTTCATGGGTTCCAATAATGGTTCCACCCTTGGCTTGGACTTCTCCAAGGATTTGGTTTTTGCTGAGAAGGTTTTTCAATCTACGGGCTTTTCGGTGCATCCCATGGAGGACTCGGAGATCTTTACCATGGTGGTCTCGTTTGGACGTCATTCCTTCCGTTTGAATGAAGATTCGGTGGTGGCAGCTCTTGAGGCAGCAATTGGCGGCTCGGGTATTGATCTTATGGTTTTCTTGATCAAGGATAAGGTATTTGGCTTTCAGGTATCTTGCAAGGCTGTTGCCATGATCATTATTAGTCTTCGATCTTTTGCTTGTGATCATTTCAAATGTTACTTTCATCTTTGGAGTAACGGTGGCCCGAATTGGAGTCGTGAGTTTAGGATCTGGAATTTGGAATGTGATGCCGAGTGGATCCTCGTTAGTCCTTCTAAGCGGCGTGCAGCTCTTGGGGTTCTAGCCATGCATTCTAGGCCATCAAAATCCTCATTCAAATCCTCAAATTCTGTTGGCAAGAAATTATCATTTGTGGTCTTTCAAAATTATAATGCTTGTCGAGGTTATCGGTATCCGGCTACGGAAAATTGTATTCAAACTACTGAAGACGCTGGTTATTCTATTCCGCCACATGAGAGAGTTGTCATCCATCCCGCGCCGCCGATAAGCCTCCGGTGGACGTCGACGAGGCCGTCTATCTCGTTTGGTACGGTTCAAGATCTCCTTCCGTCATCTGATCGCTCGCCGACTATCTCTGGCGGGAATTCGGGTACTTTGAATGTGGACGTGCCAACACGTGCCACGGGCCATGGGCTGCTCTTCGTTGGGTCTGACAGAGCTGGTCTGGCTTCTTCTGCGGATAATTTGGATATTCATTCTTCTCAGCAAGCCAGGGATGATTTTGAGGATTTAATTTCTAATATGGTTGATGAGGTTCTCACGTGTCAAAAGTGTTTGAGGAAGGGACACTTTGCGGCCTCTTGCACGTCCAAGTTGTGGTGCATCTCCTGCCTTAAGACGGGCCACATCAGGAAGGATTGCAACAAATTTGCATAGGTTTTGGGGCTTGTTTGGCAACCCAAATCCACTAACGCTACGACTTCCGAGGCGCGCTGCGAGAATATCTCTCTGACAATGCTTTTACCAAACTTGGACCTCCCTTCCACTTCCGCATTAACTCCCTCGTCTAGTTCCATCAGCCCTGGCCCCAAGACTCCCTCTGCCTCGCCGCCTGAAACCCCTCCTCCGCCGTTGCACTCGCCGCCGTTCGAGGCCGAGCCCTCGGTTCCGATGGCGAACTTTCATCTGGATCCTCAGCTTTACGTCCCCGCGGGCCACCATGTCATTGACGGTGGTGAAGATCGCCTTCCAAGAACCTTCGTTTCGCCGCATATCCAATTATGCGCCGCCATGAGGAGTTTATGCTTGCTGAGGTAATGCCTATCCCCCAGCCAGATGAGATAGGTGCTGCTAGAGAGGCTGTAGTTTAGTGGTTGCATGAGCATGGAGTTTTAGTCAGATTGGCTCAGCCATGGATTCGCTCTGTGGGGCTTTTTGAGCTTCGTGATGCTGCTGTCCGTTTCCATCTGCTGCAGCTCCTGCCGCAGCAACTGGGCAATGATCGCTTTGTGCGCTTTATGAAGCATGACGAGGGGGAAAATTTCCGCGGCGTTCAGGGTTTCCGTCAGGGCCTTCTCATGTTCCTGGGCATTCCTTTGGATCTTCGCAATACAGAGTGTATCAGGGCTGCTGTCAACACTTTTGGCAAGTTTCATCATTGGGTTAGCGAGGATCCTTACTTGGTCAGGTCTCTGGTGTTTGCTTCCTTCCCTGAAGACATTCTGGTGCCACGTGACGTGGTGTTTATGGATTTTGCACCCTATGGAGGTGCAAGAGTTTCTTGGACTGCTCCCCTATATATCTTGGGGGCAAACTTTGCCAAGCAGATGCCTCAAGATGAGGATTGGATGCCCATCAATGGCAATCCGCACCCGGTGCCTGGTGTTCCATTCCCTGAGATGCCCCCTTTCAACTTACCTGCTTTTCCTGCTTTGGGATGGAATGCAGTGCCACCAGCACCTGTGGTCAATGAGATAGCTGATGATAACTGGGGGAACTGGGATGACAATGTAGCCCCTGATCCTGTGCAGGACCAGGAGTCCATGGTGGTAGATTTATCTGCACAGCCAAGCTCTGCTGCTGATGCCCATGTGCCACCTGTTGTAGTTCTTGATGATGAGCAGCCTGAGGCCCCTGTTACTCCTCCATTCAATGAGGAGTTTGCTCCTGATCATTGGGCCATTGTGGTCTATCAGCCTCCTGTGATTAGGGAGGAATTGGTTATGCCTCCTGTGCCTTATGGACCTCCCCTACCTCCTAACATGATTTGGAGAAGATCTTTTGAAAGTCTGCTACAAGCTCCTATAGTGTTCTCTGTCCCCAAGCCAGTTTCAATGCAGCCTCTGTCGCCTGTTGTTCTGTCTAAGCGGAGCTGGGATTTCGCTTTCTCTGATCTGGATTTGCCTCGTCTCACTTGGAAGGACCAGGAAGTGGCCAGGCCGGTCGCTAGAGCTTTGTTTGTTGACTCTGCACCTGATCAGGTGGTTCCTCCTGTGTCTGTGGTGACTGCGAGAAGGCCACGACAACCTTTGGCGCCAACACCAATTGTTGATACGGCCGTCAAACGTTGCACTAGGAGTTCTGTCAAGCGGGATGGTTTCAAGCCCGTTTTCCATGAGCTTGCTATACAGCCCAAGAAGAAGAAGCCCAGAGCGAAGCCCATCACGGCCCATGAGTCTGAAGAACAGGCTTCTGAAGAAATCCCCCTGGCGACTCCGATTGCGCGGCTTCAGGAAATAGGGAGAGAGTTGGAAATTGATGCCACTCTCCTCTCTGTGGATGCACTTATGGTGGACCCACCTAGTTCTGCCTCCATCGATCCTGATGTTTAGCCTGCTCCTGGACTTTTGGGTGTGGCAGGACCCTAAGTTTGCCGCTTTTATGCTTTATGTATGTCAGTTATGTCATGAACTTTCTTATGTCTGTGTGGTGGGTCAGACTTTGTTCTGTTATTTTGGACATGTGACATTGTGTGTCATATGGGTTATGCTGCCTAGTATATGTTTTAGTGAGTAATTCATGTAGAAACAGGAATGTGTTGTGCTGGAATGTTAGAGGTTTGAACTCTGAAGCTAGGCAGCGAGCTGTCAGACAGAAAATTGAGGAATGTCAATGCTCTATAGCCTGCTTGCAAGAAACTAAATGCTCATCTTTCGATTCCAGATCAATCAAAAGTTTCCGCCCTAAGGGATTTGACTCTTTTGGATGCTCCCCTTCAATAGGGGCTTCTGGTGGTATTCTTGTGGTTTGGAATTCAAATGTTTTTATTGGAAATCTAATTGAAGTTCAGCAATTTGCTGTTGTGATTAAGTTTACCTCCAGGCAGAATAATGAAAGTTGGACCTTGGTTGTTGTATATGGTCCTTGTCAGGGGGAAGCAAGGGACAATTTTATAAACTGGCTATATAATCTCTGTATCCCTATTGATGAGCACTGGTTATTGCTTGGTGACTTCAATTTCCTTAGGTCAGTGGACAATAGAAACTTACCTGGTGGGGACATAAATGATATGTTCATCTTCAATGAGGTTATTGGACATTTGGGACTTCTTGAATTGCCAATTAAAGGTAGATCATACGCTTGGTCCAATATGCAGGACATCCCTCTTCTGGAGCAGTTAGACTGGTTCTTCACCTCAGTAGATTGGATCACTGACTATCCAATGACTGAAGTATTGCCTCTGGCCAGGACTGCCTCTGACCATATCCCTTGTTTAGTATCAATCAAGACAACCATACCTAAATCAAATCTCTTTAGGTTTGAAAACTATTGGGTGGAACTAGAGGGCTTTATGGAGTGTGTGGAATCATCTTGGCTAACCCCATCTAGGAAGACTCACATTACTGCTAAGATTGCTGACAAGTTTAAGCATCTAAGAATGTGCCTTAAGAGATGGCAAATGAATGTTTCCAAGTTAAAATTGTTGATTAGCAAGTGTAATCATGTGGTCTTCCTTTTAGATGAGTTGGAGGAATGGAGGCCCTTGTTTAGACAGGAGTTCAATTTCAGGAAAATTGTGAAGGTCCATTTGGAAAAGCTTTTGCACCTGCACTGCATGTACTGAAAAAAGAGATGCACTATCAGGTATATTAAGGTTGGGGGTGAGAACACCAAGTTTTTTCATGCCATGGCCACTGAGAGGCATAGGAGAAATTCAATTGCTAGTCTTAAATTACCTGATGGCTCTGTGGTCTCTGACCATGATCAAATGGCTGGAATTATTTGGAGCTGTTTCAAGAACAGAATGGGCACTTCTAGAGGGATTGCAATGGGTTTTGATTTAGCATCTCTAATAATTCCAGTGGATGGCCTGGATATGCTTACTAAGCCTTTTGAAAAAGAGGAAATGGATGATGTGGTCAAGCACATGCCTGTGGATAAAGCACCTGGACCTGATGGTTTTAATGGTCTATTCTTCAAGAGGTGCTGGCACATCATATCAGCTGATTTCTATGATCTGGCTCATGCTTTTCATGAGGGGACTGCAGTGTTGGACAACATTAATAGTTCTTTCATTACTCTGATACCCAAGAAACTATCACCGGAGGAAGTGGGGGATTATAGGCCTATTTCTCTAACAAGCATGGGTCTGAAGTTCCTTTCTAAGATGGCTGCCAATAGGTTTCAGAGGATAATTATGAAATGCATTCATAAGAATCAGTATGGTTTCATTAAGAGCAGAACAATTCAGGACTGCATTGGTTCGACCTTTGAGTATCTGCATCAATGCCATCAGTCAAAGAGGCCAATTGTGATCCTCAAATTGGACTTTGAGAAGGCTTTTGACTCTGTTGAGCATGAAGCTATCTTCCAAATCTTAAGGCACAAAGGTTTTAATGAAAAGTGTATACTATGGATGAAGCAGTTACTTGCCATTGGTACTTCTTCTGTCCTTTTGAATGGTGTGCCTGGGAGGAAGTTTGTTTGCAAAAAAGGAGTTAGACAGGGGGACCCTGTTTCTCCTCTTCTCTTTGTGATAGCTGCTGATCTTCTGCAAACAGTGATCAATGATATGTTCAGCAAGGGGATCCTAAAGCTACCTATTCCCTGCCATGACCAAGACTACCCTATCATTCAATATGCCGATGATACTCTGATCATCCTCCCTGCTGACAGGCAACAACTTCTAGCACTGAAGGATATGCTGTTGGTGTTCTCTCAGTCCACAGGTCTTGATGTCAACTACCATAAATCTTTTATCATTCCTATAAATGTTGAAAATGCAGTCATGACTGAGCTTGCTTCTGCTTTTGGATGCCAAATTGGAAAGATGCCTTTTACTTACCTTGGTCTGCCTGTGGGTACTACAAGGCCAAAGATGGTGGACTTTATGCCTCTTGTGGATTGTATGGAGAGGAGAATGACTACCAGCTTCTCCTTCCTTAATCAAGGTGAGAGGCTGCAGTTCTTAAATTCTGCCTTGTCTTCCATGCCAATCTTCTTTATGGGCAGCCTGGCTGTTCCTGCTGGAATCCTCAAGCAGTTGGAAAGAATTCAAAGGCAATGTCTGTGGAGAAAAAATAGGGAGGAGCCTGCTCCATCTCTTGCTGCTTGGGATTTGATTTGTAGACCAAAAAACAAGGGTGGTCTTGGTATTTTGAACCTAGGTGTTCAAAATGTGGCTTTGCTTCTCAAGCATGCTAGTAACTTTCTCAACAGGAAAGACCTACCTTGGGTGTCCTTAATTTGGGACTCATATTATCATGATGGCACGCCCCAGGGAACAACTTCTTGTGGCTCTTTTTGGTGGAAGGATATTTGTAAGGTCTTGCAGAATTTTAGGGACTGCTCCTGGGTGCAGTTCAATGCTGGGGACACTGCTCTCTTTTGGTCTGATAACTGGAATCTTGGCAATGAAGTTTCTAGCTTGCAGTCTAGATTCCCAAGATTATTCTCTTTTGCCAAGGATCCATGGATTTCTGTTAAGGCCATCTTCAATTCAATAGACTTGTACCAACACTTTCACCTACCTTTGTCTGCTCAAGCTTTTGATGAGCTAAACTTGATAAGAAATATGTTGGTCTCCTATACAAGAGATGATGCTTGTAAGGATTTATGGTTCTGGCAGGGCTCTTCAAAGGTTTACAAACCTAAGCTGTTCTATGCTCATATTTTTCAGAATGAAACATTCAACCACTTGCTGTGCTGGATCTGGAAATCCTCTTGCACTATCAAGATCAAGGTTTTTGCATGGATGCTCATCATGGATAGACTCAACACTAAGGATATGGTTGATAGAAGGCACTGGCACATGGATGATGGTGTTACTTGTAGGCTATGCCCCCTTCAAGTGAGAGAAACCAGAGACCATCTCTTCTTCAACTGCAATTTCAGTGTCAGAGTTTGGAATTATTTGCAGATCGATTGGTCGGCTGGAACTTCAATGTCTGACCTAGTCATCCAGGCAAGGAGAAGTTTTGATAAGCCCTTTTTCAATGAAGTAGTATTTATTGCCTGCTGGAATATCTGGATCATCAGAAATGCCAAAGTGTTCAGAGGTGAGAGGGCAAGTTTCAACAAATGGGGAGGATCTTTCAGGCATGACATTACTCTGATGCAGCATCGAATCAAATCTGGATACAAGGATGAGTTACTCAAGTGGATTTCTTTCTTGCCACCTTAAGTTTTAGCCTTTTCTTTATTTTACTTTGTTTTTCTCCTCTCCTTTCGGTTACCTCTTGTAATCATGTTGTTGTAACTGTTGTCTGGCTTTAATAAAGTTTTGATATGCTGTGGGGGTTTTCCCCACAGTTCACAGTCAAAAAAAAATAAAAATATAAACACTCTAGTTTTGATATACATGTGTCAGCAGACATGACAGCTTGTCCATGGAAGTTGAACAACGGTGACCATCACGTTTCTTGTTTCTACCACTGTCACAACCACACGGGATTCCCACGACGCCGCTCCAACCCACGGCACGACGTCCCCCGACATGGACATGGATCCTCTGATGTGGCTATCACTGCCTTGCCCCGCCTTTCCTTTGCTAACAGGTGGGACCCACGCCTGGCGGTCCCACGTGTTAGCGACAGAATGGTAGGGTTGTTTGCGTTAGGGGATCCTCATCCCCCCGACATGCGCCTCATCCCTCTCGGCCCACCGCTCCTCATCCTTTGTGTGCATGACATGCGGGCCAGCTGAACTGCGGCGACCATCAACTTTCTACCACAGGCACACCCGATTGGATGCGGTTTGCCTGCTCCGCTGCTGTGCTTCGATCCGTACTCCCACACCATCGAATTTTCATCCAGCGGCTGTGACACATTTCGTCCCGGGCATCAATCCTCAGCTGGAGTCCTTCTCTACTACAGGCAGTACCCTCTGGTGTGGCCATCTACGCCTCGTAACGCCCCGACGCCTAGCTGTGGCACCCTCGCCACGACCACGCCACCATCGTCCGGTTCATCTCGAATGAGTGAGTCGCGAACCATGCCACCACCATGATAATGACATGTGGGCCAGCCGCATTTAAGGTCCACATGTCATTGACTCATAGGCCGGGCACTAAGCCACTGAAGTTCGGTCCCATGGGCCCCGAGAGGGAAATGTAACTCCTGCGGCAGGCCTTGTGGTGCTCTCGCAGTACGAGCTCGTGCCAAAACCGGAATTTGTTTCTTACTACTACCAACTAGTAATACTAAGGTACACGTGCATTGCACGCATGGGATTCTGGTGGTTTGTGCATTATGCTTCTACATGTGGAGTTTTCTAGATTCTACATGTGGCAAAATCTGGTGGAATGTAGATCATATCCAACGGCAAGTAGTGCTCGGATTTGCCATCTTTGTACCGTCGGATTGGCTTCATCCAACGACCAACTTTCAAAGTTATTCACACACTATATAGGGGTATAGATATATAGATGTTTGGTTTGCATCCTAAGGTTGCCACGCCTAAGCTTAGGCGTGCCACAATATCTTAGGCATGCATTTGGTTCATTGCTACACTTGTGGCTTGCCACACTTTTCTAGCTACATGGTCCACATGTCATAGACTCAACTTCTTGCCAAATCTTGCCACACTTGTGGTGCCCATTTTGTTAGCCACATTTTTTGCGGCAGACACATGGGTTGTTTGGTTTTAGGCCTAGCAATGCCACACTTTATCATACAATGTTGCCAAACTTGCCTAAGGTTAGGCGTTGTTTGGTTAGTAGGGCTGTTTGAATTGTGACTATCTTTGCCATATATCACCACATGATTTTTGCCACACTTGCCACACTTGCCTTAGTTGAGTTGCTTTGTTAGCCACACTTTGGATTGCCTAAGGGAATCTTGGCACACAGTTATTTTGTGTCTATGACATGTGGGGCTCACTACTCATAAAAACAATCTTTGCCGTAGGTGTGGCTACAACCAAACACCTACCTAACTTGGTCAAACTTGCCTAAGGTTAGGTGTAGCAAAGTGTGGCAAGGTGTGGCTAGGAACCAAACAACCACTAAGATTGCCAAAGATTGCTACATGTAAGGTTAGGCAAGTTTGACTAACTTAGGTGAGTGTTTGGTTCAAGCCACACCTTAGGCAAGCCACACTGGCCCCACATGACATACACACAAAAATGTGGCAAGATTACCTTAGGCTTGCCAACCTGTGGCTCTCATTTTGATGAACTAACTTTAGGCAAGCATGGCAAAAATGTGTGGCAAAGTGTGGCAATGCTAGGCCTAGAACCAAGCAGCCCTTAATAACTTTGCCAAAGCTTAGTTGTGGCAAAGTTAGTCATGAATTAAGTTCAACCATGGAGTCTTCTAGATTATACATGTGGCAGAATCTGGTGGATGATATCCAACGGCCAGTAGTGATCGGATTTGCCATCTTTGTACCGTCGGATTGGCTTCATCCAACGACCAACTTTCAAAGTTTTTCACACACTATATAGGGGGTATAGATATAGATGTGCCGGTCCGTTGCAATGGATCCAAAGTATATCTATTTAGTGGAGTGCACTTTAAGCACATTATCTATTTATTTTTCTCTAACCTTTCGTAGCCATGCAACCAAGCCACATAAGCTTCATGGGTGCGCACCACATCATATTATTCATACTATGTTGACTGAAAAAAAGATAAATCACCCAAAACAAGATCTTCCCTTTTATGTTCCTACGATGTTGTGCCGTGCACGTACCTACTAGTTGTATAGTGGTAGTACTAGTAATATAGTATTAGGAGTACAAACTTAGTACTAGTAGGAGTAGTACCAGTACGGAATGCTCCTACTCTATCAACGAGCCCCATCTGACACCAAATTCCTTAGCTTCCGTGCTACAACTAGATCTTCCCCTCGTTTCTGTTTTCCAACCTGGCGGCAGGCGGGGTGCGGTTTGCCAATAGTCGGTTTGCTCAACATGCCTTCCCTAAGCTATGTGTCGTGCCGGACGGGCCATGGAGTACTCCCGATTCCCGGGCGTGTGGGGCTGTGACGCGAACGCGGCAGGCCTTTTCCTTTTACTAGCAATGTGCACGTGCGTTGCGACAGATCCAAAGTAGTAGAATAGTAGTACTTGTTCACAAACTTGAAAGAAATCACTCTTGTTTTGATATTCTCCTAATATATTACTCCCTCCGTACCTAAATATTTGTCTTTTTAGATATTTCAAATGGACTATCACATACAGATTATATAGACATATTTTGAAGTGTAGATTCACTCACTTTGCTCTGTATGTAGTCACTTATTGAAATCTCGAGAAAGAAAAATATTTAGGAACGGGGGGAGTACTTTTCACTCAAAATATATTTCTCAGGCTGTTTTGATGAGGTGAGGGAGGGATGTGGTTGCTTTCAAGATAATAAGGGGTTTTCTGCAAATTGGAGCAGAGAAGCGGGTATTGTTGCAAAAATGCCACAACTTACCTCACAACCGTTAGATGCAGATCTAATGGTCAGAAACGACGGATGACAGACACACCACCATCACCAACTGAGTCTTTTATAAGGAAAAAGTAGGAGTAGAGAAACATGGATAAATTGTAACATTTGGTTCCGCTCCTTGGCACGATCGATAGATAGAAATAACGATTGGAAACGCTAGGGAGGGGCTATTTCCGCTAGATAAGCAGGGTACGTAGTACTAGGTTGGCGCATCATCGGTTTGGTCACATGCGGTCCGACATGTTCTAGTGTTTCTAGCAAGATGCCCGCGCGTTGCACGAAGTTGATGGAAAGGTAAGCACAACTTATAAATTGACGGATGGAGTACTAGTTACAGTGATGCATATAATTAAGCAAAGGGAACGCACATGTCGGTATTGACTGGAACGAGAATGCAACAGCACAATAAGAATTAAGGCCACGATGATGCAATCGCAGTGGTGGTTACAGAAGCCAAGAAGAAAGATGGATCCATGAACGTACGACCTCCTCCTCCTCCTCAACTTAGTGCGCCGGGCCACCGACCGGTGGCTAAGGAGCAGCGGCTTTTGTGGTGAGGTCGAGGTGCTTCTCAGCAAAGGCATCCAAGGCTTCCAGCCGGTTGAGGAATGCCAACGTCGTAGCGTCCTCACTGGCCTTGTAGATACCTATGTACACGATTTGCTCGTACACGTGGATGCGTAGGTCAACGAATTCTTGCAGGGCGAGGTGCCTCACGGCGAGTGCGACCTCCAGGTGGACATTCTTTGTGGCGTCGGCAGGCATTCGCAGGGCCACCAGTGCTTGAAAGAGGTTCCGGCCATGGAATCCGATTAGGGTGGCAAGCAATGAGGAGCCCGGGCGCGCGGGCTGGAGGAGTACGGCGATGTCGTCCGCGAGCTTCTCGAAGACGGTGAACTTGTTGTTGGTGGCAACGATCATCTGGTCCAACTGAGAGTCGTAGTTGGCATCGATGGCGGCCATCCACTAGCCGGTCTCCAACACCGTCTAGAGACGATCCTCGGCGCCATGCCGCAGGCCGGTGTTGTGGACCATCTGGCACAGCCACTGGCCGCTCACGCGCATCACCGCCATGGGTCTGGAGTGAGCTCTTTTGCGCTTAGTGTAGGTGCTTAGGCAAATGCTTAGGTGCATATGATGTGGTAGATGCATTGGAATGGAGGGGCTCCTTTATATGAGGGCAATGAGGGAAAACTGCGTTGCATTCACATCGTGTAGCCTCTTTTCCCGGACCTCCTCCCATTACTTCCCTCATGCATTAATTTAAGGATGATGCATTGGCCGTTCAACATTTCGGGAACCGCTACTCCCTCCCTTGTCTGCATTAAAGCCGTATCGAGAACTGCGCTGCCCGCTGTCAAATCGAATACTCCCTCCGTCTAGGTGAGTAAAAGGGTGCTTGGATACGAAAACCAAATAGTAAACACATAGGCGCGGTGCATTAACTCTCACGTTGTTTTTTATTTTTTGACATAAATAAAGGAATCAACCAATAAGAGATGTGGGGCTTGTATGCTTTTAATGACTTGAGACTATCAAACATGACATGCAGTGGTCAGTTCGTTGCACGCAATGATATTAATAATGCCTTGTATCATACTACCTCTGTCCTAGTTTATTAGTCCCCATTGTAATTTGTGATAAATTTTGACCAAAGATTTAACTGATAAAATGTTAGTGCATGTCAATAAAAGTTATATTGTTGGATTCATATTTGAACATAGTTTTCAATGATATAATTTTTGATGGCATGCATAAACATTTCATTAGTTAAATTTATGGTCAAAATTTGACACAGATTAAAATGGGGACCAATAAACCAGGACAGAGTATGACACATGTATGACACATAGTAGTATATTAGTATCATGTAGTACTTTATTTATTGCCATGTATGAATGACTAAGTGATGATATGCCAACATCAGATAGCCTAACGCACCGTGTTAAATCTCCAAGAGCACGACCGCGCGAGCGACGCGACGGTTGTGGTAGGCGCGACCATGATACGGGCTGATGGCAGCCCTTGGATCTGAGATCAAACGATCGCATGCTAAGTTGCGGAAAATTTGCAGAATAACCCTCTAGGATAGGATATTCACCCATAGGTCTAGAATCACGCCATGCAATCGTTCGATCTCGAATCCAAGGGCTCTCGGAAGCCCGTATCATGGGAGAATGGAAAGCCACTACCCCGTCGTTCGCACGCTGGCAGTTCGCTCCTACTCGTCCCCGCACGTCCTTTAATATTACGGTGGTTCGCTCCTAGTCGTCCCGTCCTTTCACATTACAGCAGTTCCACTAATCCTAACCCTCCTCCCAAATCCATGGCATCCCAAATCTCCATGATCGGCGGTGAGTACAAGGTTAGAACCATCACCGGCGATGAGTCCGACGTCATCTACATCCGTTCTTCCGCGATGGTGAAAGGATGCCTTTCTCGCTTCATACGCATGTTCGAAAACTCACATGATGAGTGGGTCATTGGGCTAGATGTTGAGTTCACCATGGTTCTGGGAAGAGAGAAAGATCTAAAGGACAAAGAGAGGAAGAAGCCCGCCGTGATCCAGGTTTGCATGCATGACTTATGCTTGATCTACCACATATGCCATGCGGATGTTGAATGCCTGGATTTTAAGAACTTCCTCGAGAGCAACCTAGTCAAATTCGTTAATGTAGACTTTACGAATGACAAAGAAGTCCTGGGTCGGATAGGCCTCGTTGTAGGCAACCCCTTCGACCTCCAGAAGAATCGGCCGCTGCCCTCTGGCCAGCCTTCAATGCTGACCCTGGCAGGAGCCATGGTTCATCCTTCGCACGTAAACTGGAGAAACCTAAATACATGTTTCATCGTTATGCATGGCAGCGGAATGTACTAGATATAGACCACATCCACTACGCTGCAATGGATGGCTACCTTTGTTTCAATATCTACAAGGGTTGGATGAAGAGCAAGAGCCAAGTGTACGGTTCAAGCAAAGAAGTATCGGCCAAGAGGAAGAGGGACAAGGACGAAGTCGAGGACGTGGACGAGGACTCCGAGTAAGGTGGCAGTGTTGTTTCTCATGGTGGTTCTAATGCAATGTCTACCGGAATAGTTGCAAAGTTTAATTTCAGGTGTGCTTAGTTTAATTTGAGGGGTGTGTTGTGCTGAGCCCCCAGCAGAACTATGTTAAGTTCCTTCTCGTTACTTTAACTCTTCAGTACGTACATACTAGTATTTCTTACATTTCATCTTTTAGTTGGTATAGTACTACCACTCGTTTCTTCACATTATATACGTACAATATATATGGCCAACATCATATAGCCAGCAGTATAGTTGTCAAAGAATTTCAGGATGCTTAGTTTTCTCAAAGAATTCCAGGGTGCTTAGTTTTATTTGAGGGGTGGGTTGTGTTAGACACCATTATTGTGACTAGCCTTTTTAATAGTATTATATGCATAATTTGGCAACGAGCGCTCTCTATATGTACCACCTTTTTTTTAATTTCAAGTTTTGCTCCATGGCGCAATCCATCGATACTACTACTATACAAAAGTGGAGTATATACATTTTTTAAAAGGCTAGAGGGCGGGGCAGTCTAGCTTGGTCGGTTTCATGAGAGGCGAGGGCCTTTGTAATTTGACGGCTCATTACTGCTGTCAAATCGAATAGTACTGCACCGCCCGCTGCACGCCCAGCTGAACACGCCTCCTTGCCTCCATTAAACCCCTCCGTTAAACCCGCATGTAAATCGACAATCCTACTCTGGCCACACGTTCGTTCATGAGCGGGCCGGAATTAAACGCAACACCGGCCGAGCTTCTCCCGTCCGCCCTCAGTTTAAACGAGCCCAGATGCTGGCCAAGCTCCTATCGTCCGCCCTCTATTTGCACGAGGCCAGACAGACAGCGGGCAAGAATCGCACCCCTCCGCCGCCCCCCCATATCTTCCTTCACCATTTTCTCCACTCTTCCAATGGCTTCCGAGGAGCCATTCTCCGGCATATTACCCGGTGGGGTGGCCCGCTAAGCCCTCCGAATACGAGCGAGGCCACTCGGTGCTTCACCGACCTTGCTTGGCCCGACGGAGCCAGTTGCCGCCCCAAGCAGGCACGTGATTCAGCAACTCGCCGCTCCAGTTCAGCTTGATGAGGAGTGGCGAGTTGCTCGACGCCGGCATGGCGGCAAGCACGCCGGTACGGGTGTCATTGCTGCCGCGTCGTACTGCACCACCAGTGTCTGTGGTGGCCGCACCTCCAATGTCTGTGGGCGCACCTCCCGTGCCTGCGACAGTGCCATGCAGGCAGAGACAAAAGTCGGGTGCGTGGACAGCGACGAATCAGTGGCCAGTTTCTCCGTGTCCACCGCCATCATCGAGGAGAAGTAGAACACGGGAGGCTGCCGCCACTTGGGACCCATGAAGGCCACCGCCGAGGCGACGACTGCGCATTCAGGTGGTTTCTTTGTTGCTTCGTCTCTTCCGAGGACCTTCGTCGACCCCGCAAGTGTCTGACGGACATGAGGAAGACAAAGGGAACCGCGGGCCGCCATTTAGATTATGTACTCCCTCTACAGCTGGCAGGAAATATTGTTCTAAGAATGGATAAATTGTATGTATCTATAACTAAAATAAGTCTAGATACATCCATTTCTAGGACAAGTATTTCCGGATGGAGGGAGTATTAATTATACAAAGAGAGCCGAATTGGAACCGCTTAGTTCATGTAAATGTAATGAAATCCATCATGTTTATATGAAGATCCAGCTTTTTTATATGAAATCCTTCATGCTTATATGAAATCAGTCCGTGTTTGCATGAATTTCATCTGGTTGGTTAGAGTTGTGAAAATGTATGCCGCTGGCGTTTGATGTCGTCCTCCGTGGAAGGAAGCGGGAGGAAATTTGCCGGCTACCGTTGGAGATGCTCTTATGCTGGAAATAATAGAGTGACATCCAATCCATTTGAGTTAATTACCTGTATGATTGTGCCACTATAAAAAGTTAATTGCATGTACAGTGTACACATGACTTGCAGGGTGGCTACAGCTTCATATAGAAAGTTAAAAAGAAACAAGTCCATCCTTAATCTTGTATTCCAAGTACTCTGTGGGTTCCACTGTCAGTACAATAGCAAAAGAAGTATATATTAAATAAGTAATATATAATATAAAAATCTAAAGTTAAAAGACAGAATTCAAACTCATGTCATCGCGTTGCGAGCATCCGATGCTAACCAGTCCAGCACTTTTTTGTTGTAGACCATGCTGGAGATATATCTCCATGTCTACTCTTATACTCCATTCGTTCCTAAATATTTGTCTTTTTCAGATTTCAAATGGACTACCACATACGGATGTGTATGTAGACATATTTTAGAGTGTAGATTCACTCGTTTTGCTCCATATGTCTTTTTAGGAGGGGGTCAGATTTCTCCTTGATTTATTTATGAGGTATCCAGATGGCACTGTACCGCCAAGAAAAGAGGGTAACATCAAAATTATGGACTACTTTTTTGAGTATGTTGGTAAGGTCCTATCATAGTCACTTGTTAAAATCTCTAAAAAGACAAATACTCCCTCCGTCCGGAAATACTTGTCATCAAAATGGATAAAAAGAAATGTATCTAGACTTATTTTAGTTTTAGATACATATCTTTTTATCCATTTTGATGAAAAGTATTTTTGGACGGAGGGAGTATTTAGGAACGAAGGGAGTAGAAAACAGAGTTGGTGATGATGGTGTGCGTGCCATCCTGCAATATAGGTCATCGGATTTATATCTAATGGATAGGAAAGAAACTATGGCAATTTTGCAAAAATATACCCACACGCCTCTCCACGTTCGCAAATAAGGCCTTCCCTCGTTCAGCCTTTTCTCTCACAAGATAAACTACTCATACAAATGCAACTTGATGTTCTGTGCAACGCACGGGCAGCTAGCTAGTTTCTTTTAAAATAGTTGCTGCAATAATTGGGTTGAAGTGATATATTTTATGTCTACCCCGAATGATTTCAGATTCACTAGTAGTAACAAAGAAAAGGTTGCCTTGTTAATTAACAGAAAACAGGGTGAAAAATATCACATGAGGCCGGTAAAAACAAGGCACACTGGGTTTAGCGTCATCGTCACTACATCTGTGCACGCACGAGAAGTCTACATATCGAGGGGGCTACCGAGCGAGGCACTGAGACACAATGTTTGAGAGAGAAACCAATTGACAGATTATGATCAGATCGAGTTGTCATCCTTTTGCTGTCATTGTTGGGGGGGGGGAGGGAGAAAAAGACGTATCGAGAGTGTGCGCGGTAGGCACAGAGGCACAACTAGCGAGTGTGTGTGTATGTCTGTGTGTTTGAAAGAGGAGTATATAGATTATGATCAAGATCGAGGTGCCACCCTACTCCTTCCACTACAAAAAAATACACTTCCGTGATGATACATGTTTGTCACAGTAGGTCGGGTTTTTTGTCATGGATGTACATCCATGACAAATTTATGACAGAATCAAGATAGTAATACCTGTGCTGTCGTAGAAGTGTTCCATGACATTACCAAAATTACCATCACGGAAGTGTCCACTTCCATGACGATAAATCACGCGTCACAGAAGTGCTTTCGTCAAGGGTGACCGACACGTGGCATCCACCGTAACGGAATACCGTTAAGCTATCGGGTCGGGTTTTGGATCCGATAACCCGTTAGCAGCCCCGACCAATGGGGATTTTCCACGTGTAAAATCGTCATTGGCTGGAGGAAACACGTGTCGGCTCATTGTTGGGACAGATGTCATCCACTCATTGGACAGAAGGCACCTATGATACGTCGACACGTGGCCCGGCCCAACAGAGGCCCATTCCTGTGAAAAGGCTGGCCCGTTTGACTTGGTCAAAAGGTGACGGGCCGGCCAATGGAAAGCCTGTTAATGGCCTATTCGCATATATCCCATTTACAGCCCGCTAACCCAAGGCCCGTTACGCCCTACATGAATTAGGCTCAGTAGCATCATCTGGGCCATCCAATATGATTCTAGCCCATTTTCATGTCTGGCCCATGTATGGCCCATGACGTCTTTCGGCCCATATGAGGCCCTATGTAACTCTTGGCCTATTAACGACCCATGGTGAAATTGGCCCGCAATGAACAGTGTATCACTTTAGACCCATTAACGGCCCGTGGTGAAACTGGCCCGTAATGAACAGTGTATCACTTTGTACCCATTAATGGCCCATTATTCAGTTGGGCCGTTTCCAGCCCATGTTATCTTTCGGCCTTCTCAGAGCCCATTTATTCTTGGGCTCATTTCGAGCATTCGTTTACTTACGGCCCATTACTGTAATTTTCTGCTTGTGGGCCAAATTCAGCCCGTGGTTATAGTCAGCCCGTTTGTGGTCCGTTAATACATTGGGCCATTTTCATAGCGTCATCAAATACAGCCTATTAAAGATGGCCCGTTATGGTCGGCCCATGAACGGACGATTCCAACTCTAGCTCGTTCACGGCCATAATGCGGCCTGTTATTGGCCCATGTTTGTCCAATCGATCATACGGCCCGTATAAGGCCCATTGACGATAGGGCCCGTAGAAGGCCCATTGTTTCTGCGGCCCGTAGAAGGCCCAATGTTTCTACGGCCTGTAGAAGGCTTACTGTTTCTACGGCCCGTAGAAGGCCCACTGTTTCTACGGCCCGTAGGAGGCCGAGTGTCACTACAGTAAATATTAGCTCATGGTTATTGTGGCCTAGTTTTAAAAAATAGGTTATAGCAGCCACTAGCAAACTGCGGAAAAAGAACTGCACTGACTACAAGCAAACAAATAAACAAGACAACAAGGAAATAAATAAGCAAGCAACTTATGCTAGGCTATCACCGCTATTACACATATTACATCCACTGGGCATCAAAGTTCACCACCAGTGCAAAAATAGGGAACACAGCAGCATATAAACGCCGCAGCAAAACAAGTCCAGAACTGAAACCACTTCAGAAGAGTTCAAGAAACAATATCCTGGGTACCCATAATGCTGGCAAGATGCTTAGCAAGCTTATTAACTTTCTCTTGTTTGGCGCTTAAATCCTCCTGCGCTTGCTGTTGCACAAGAAAGTACGCATCTGAATTCTGCAGGGACTTCCTCGGTCCTTCGGCTTCTTGCCGCAGCACAGATGATTGATGTCTTTCAGCTTGTAGCTGAGACTGAAGAAGCCAAAGTGCTTCAGGCAGCGAGTTCGAAGAGCTTGTGCTAGCGGTACTGGCCATTAACTCGAACACTACATCAACGCAGGACTGTGGGGTTTTCTCACTGTCTGCAAGATCGTTTTTATCACCTTTCTTGGAGACCAATAGGGTTGTCTCACTATCTTGAACCTTATCTGCATTACTTTCTCTACCATTGCATAGTGGGGTGCTCTTCTCCAATATTCTGTTTGCATACTACAAGAGAAACAAGCAGACACATCACAGGTTTAGCTTGTAGTATACCAAACTCATTTTGGTAAATCGGTTCAGTAGTAAGGTGGACAGGATAACAGCATGAAACAAACATATATCTATGTACTATGGTCACTGTATTGTCCATATCATTCTAGTTTATATTCCCTAATCAAGATAGAGACACAGTTCAACTCATATATTTTTAAGACACAGCAGCATAGACAGAATATAAGTGTGAGAAACTACACAACATTGGCATCACTTGTAATGTGCATCACATGAGAACATAATTGTTTATACAACTTAAACTGAAATCAACATAGAGCAAGAAGTTAGAACAGCAATCCAGTTAAACAAATAGGTTTAAAACATACCTGTTGCGCCATTGGAGTTTCAATTGGATCCTTCAAATTTGAAAGTAGTTGGTATGAGTAAATACAGTGATGCAACAGCAAAGGAGTATGGACCATAGCTACGGAATCTGACCTGAGAACAGTTGCTCTTCTGCTTTAAACGTGGAGTTTGGGGTAGCTGTGGTGGTCTTCGTGCTTTGGGCACTGCAGTAGCTTTACAAACTGCTCGTGTGGGGGTACTCTGTGGTGGACATGGTGCTTTGTCAACTATAAGTGGGTTACTATCCGCTGGGGTTGCGGTTAGATGGGTTGTAGCTGGTTCTCTGCCCAACAGTGTAAGTATGCAATCTGGAAGAAACTCGATTATGTGTGGTGGGGCTAGTTTGTGGGCCAGTACAACCATGGTTCTATCTGCATCAACGGGTAGCACTGTCTTTTGTGAAGAACGGGTTTTTGCTCCCTTAGATACTGCCATCACCCCCTCCAATTCAAATGGCTGATAAACAAGAAATGAAATTGAACGTACAGACATTGTATGATAGACAGATGTGGTAATTCACATATATGTTGTCTAACCAAACAGGACATCATGACACAATTTCACATATATGATGCCTAACTAAACAGGATAGCATGACACAGTTTCAGATATATGATGGATAACTTAACAGGATATAGTGGCATAATTCAGCATATGATGAGTACCTAAACAGGATGACATGACAAAACTATATGATGTCTTTCTAAAATAGGTTGGGATGAAATAATTCACATACATGTTGTCTAAGTATACATAATGGCATGATATAATTGACATAATTGATTCATATACTAAGCAGCTGGCACTCGCATGTATGATCTCTAAACTAAGCAGAGAGAATTCAATATTGTGCATATGATGTCTAAACTAAGCAATGCAAGACACCATATGCATCATATGAGAAATATAAACATTGCAACTTAGAGCATACACCTCAGGTGGGATATAGGACTGCTCATCTGTCTCTGAATCCTCCTCTGAGGAGCTCCCTGTAACCATCGAGATATATGCTTCAACAGGTACCATTGCCTGCTCTGAAGACCTTGTTTTCACTCCAGATTTTTCCATAACCTGCTCAAATGGCTGATACACATGAAGAGTAGTTCAATATACACAGATTGTCGACAAATGGAATACGTAATGAAAAAAAAGATGGCATGAGATAATTCACATATATGATGCCTGGCTCCATGGCGGTGCATAATTCACATATATGATAACTGGCTGAAAAACATGGCATTGCATAAATCACATATCTAATATAGAAAGCAAACAGGAGGCATTCACACAAAGCATGTCTAATCTAAGCAGATGGCATGGCAATGCAAGACACC
>NC_057801.1:732528255-732550948 GCF_018294505.1 Triticum aestivum
CTGGATCCTCCTCTGAGGAGCTATCTGTAACTAGCAAGAAATCTTCATTGACAGGTAGCACTGACTTCTCAGAAGATCTTGTTTTCACTCCATATTTTCCCATGACCGACTCAAATGGCTGATGCACAGGAAGAGTAGATGAATGTATAAACATTGCTGACAAATTGAACACATTATGGAAAAAAATATGGCACAATACAATTCACATATACGATGACTGGCTAAACAGGATGGCATTGCATGATTCACGTATATGATGCCTGGCTAAAGAAGATGGCATTGCATAATTCCCATATACTCCCTCCATTCCTAAATATTTGTCTTTTTAGAGATTTCAAATGGACTACCACATACGGATGTATATAGACATATTTTAGAGTGTAGATTCACTCATTTTGTTTCGTATGTAGTCACTTGTTGAAATCTCTAAAAAGAAAAATATTTAGGAATGGTGGGAGTATGATATAGAAACCAAACAGGTGGCATTCACACAAAGAAAATCTAAACTAAGCTGATGACATATAAGATGTATAATGTAAGCAATGCAAGGCGCCATATGCATGATATGACCAACATCAGCATGCCAGGTTAGAGCAAACACCTCAGGTGGTAAACAGGCATGGTCGGCTCCTTCTGAATCTCCATCTGAACAGTTATCTTCCTCTGGAATACAATCTAGAAATGCAGGAATGCACGTGCAAAACAGAGCATTTGGAAACATAGGATTTCAGTCAACCTGGGTGTTTGGCTCACATGAATTGGAAGAACAGAGGAATGTAGAAACAAAGTGATGCGGCGAGTGTACAACCTCTTTGGATAGCCTTATTGACCTCAGCATCATTGGGTTGGACGTGGAGGATGGTGATGATGCTGGTGTGACTGTCAGAGGCGGGGAACAAGATCTGAGGCATCTGGAAATGATGCTGAGGGTACTGCTCCGCTGTGATGGAAAAAGGTTCCGTCGTTGGAGCAGCTCCGCTAAGGTGTACGGCGACGAGGCTGAAGCATGACAAGACAGACAACTTTAATCTGAAGTGGGACCCTAATATCATCTGCAATAGATGATGTAAAATACATCACCAAAAAGTGCTATATGTAAAACGCATCAGCCGCGCCATGGCTGCTCCGACAGATGCTGTAAGTACTGTTCACTCTGAACTTAACTGAAGAAAATGAACTTCACAGTTGAAACTAAAGTTTACTGTCGAAACTGATTGAACTAGTAACAGAGCATTGCAATAGATGTTTAGGGCGTTCGAGCACTAATAGCAGAGAAGCAGTGATGTAAATCAGCAGATGCTCGAGCAGGAAACGCACTAGCAGAGAGCAAGTCGTGCAGTAGCACCACGAGCATGTGCTAAAGCAGCAACTCCTGTAGGTGTCGGAGGTCGTGCAACAGCAGCAGCAACGCAAGAGAGAGCAAGAGCAGAGTAGCAGCACGAACGAAAGAAGGAGCAGTGCAGCAGCGCGACCGACAGCAAGAACAGAGCCGCAGCACGAGCGAGAGCCAGAGCAGCTGTAGCTAGTGCCGTTGTGGAAGTCACCACCGAGGAAGCAACGACATGGGGGAGAGACGTCGTGGATGATGTGGCCGGCGATGGCACCGTCGATGGAGACGCCATGTCTGCTCGGTATCGAGCACCGACAGCCCCGTGAGATCGAATAAAAGATAAAATGCAACGATGAGTGCAGAACCTCCTTGGTGGCACCGAGTTGGCCTCGGCTTCATCAGAGGAATTGGTGTGGGTGCTGCGGTTCCGGTGGGGCAGGTCAAGATGGCACTGTGGGGATTTAGGTGGCGCGATAGACGAGGCGAACATCGAGGAAGCTCCTTGGAGGTGGATGACGGGGCGGCTGATCTAGCGGGACGATGAGATCGACAACGGATCCTCATCCGGTGTGGTGGATGTGGGACGATGAGCTGTTGCGGTGGATGACGTAGTCGGGGAAGAGTCTCTGGCTGGGCGGCGGTCGGGAGGCCGGCGGAGGAGCATGGGGTTTCGCGGGTTTTAGCGGCCTCGGTGTACGAATGGGGGGGGGAGGGGGTGGCGAAGGGGGAGGGGGAGCCAAGCTTAGGGACGTGCTTGCCTGAAATGTAGGGTAAGTTACCAGCGTACCCCCACCGGTTTTGACACCGCGACATGGAGCTTCATTTCCTGCTGAGGGGTAGAAGGGGGATTTCGCGTGTCTGGGCTACGGGAGCGATTTCGGATGAGGAGGGAGTTCTCGCGCGCGTCCATATTTCAGGATAACAAGGCGCGGCACGGGTTGAAGAAGCGAGAGTTTCAAAGCAGGTGAGACAAAAGATACTCGAGCTTGAAAATTTCGGGATAACAAGGTGCGCATTCCTTGTTCGACAGAACAAACTTAATGTGTAAAAAAATCATACAAGACACAAGAGAGTCATGTCCCCTTTTACTATATTGCTATAGATGCCATTGAAAAAACTACAGGAAAAATGTAAAAAAAATCGGGAGAACATGATTACCCTGCACAGTACCAAATCGATTCGCACTTCCCTCAACAACAACAAAAAACAAATCAATTCCCACCAAAGAAAGAGTAATGTCCCTTTTTATATGATTACAGATGCCATGATCTCGAATTTCAATTTTTGAATCCACGTTATGTTGAATTCGAATATATCATTAGGTGACCTTGCTGTTTATAATTGATGTAGTCATACATTTTGATCTTCCATCATATATGAACATTTTACTCCACCATGTGAACATATATATTGTCGTCTACCATATGGACTAAATTTGAATCAATTTTCCTTATTTGAATACGATTGTTGTCAAGTTATACAATAATTTAAATATTATCTTGATAACAAAAAGACATGCATATAGCAGTAATCATATTTCACTATGAACTACATGTACCATACGCTCTCCAATTCAAATATCTATATCCATTTTATGTTGAATTCAAATCATAGTACATTATTGGTCTAGGTAGCGAGATGTTCGGGATAATCTAAACCCTGTTTTCATACGTATAATTTTTGGCTGAATTGGGACAAGTTTTGGTATAAGCCTCTTGCAAAACCGGAGATTCTCTCAACAAGCCTCGTGGTTCCGAGAGGGAATGTGTCACCTTTGTGTGCGAAACGATATACGCTGCCTCCATCCTGATTTTATTTACAGAGGCAACATAGAACTATATGAGTGCCCTGTTAAATTTTGGAATTATTTCGGGTTCATTTGGCCTTTTTATACATTAATTGAGTTTCTGGACTTTTAATCTGCATAATCTAAATATGAATTGCATGCACATGCTCCGGTGCACCAAAGTGGGTTGAAAAATCACATGTGTGTCCTTGGTTGAAATTCTAGGTCCCATGGAAGAAATGAGAATGAAATTCAAACATCTGGGCGTCATGACTCTGCCGAGAACATCGAGAAACTTAGATTTTAAATTCATGTAATGAAACTTGGCATGGTGTCATGTCATGGCACTAACATGTTGTGGTAAAAAATTGGGCCGATTTGGAAGCTCGTGGTTCTAAGAGGGAACGTGCCACCCCCCGCCCTTGAGTTTCTTAACAAAGGCAACATAGAACTACATTAGTCCCATGTTAAATTTTGGAATTATTCCTGGTTTGTTTGTCGTTTTTTATACATTAATTGAGTTTCTGGTCATTTAATATGCATAAGTCAAATTTGAACTACAAGCACATGCTCTCGTGCACCAAAGTTGGTTGAAAAATCACATTTGTGTCCTCGGGTGAATTTCTAGGTCCCATGCAAGAAATGAGAATAAAATTAAAACATCTGGGCATCATGGCTCGGCCGACAACATTGAGAAACTTGGTTTTAAATTTCTTGTAAATCGAAAACATGTCTAAAAATCATGAAACTTGGCATGGATGTCATGTCATGGTACTACCATGTTGTGGTAAAACAAATAGCCGAATAGGAACAGATTTTGGTATAAGCTTCTTGCAAACCGAAGCTTCTCTCAAGAAGGCTCATGGTTCTGAGAGGGAACGTGTCACCTTTGAGTGTGAAACGATATACGTTGCCCCCCTTGAGTTTATTTACAAAGGCAACAAAGAACTACATGAGGGCCCTGTTAAATTTTGGAATTATTCCAGCTTCGTTTGGCCTTATTCACACATTAATTGAGTTTTTGGTCATTTAATGTGCATAATTCAAATTTAAACTACAAGCACGAGCTCCTGTGCACCAAAGTTGGTTGAAAATCACATTTGTGTCCTCGGGTGAATTTCTACTCCCATGCAAAAAATGAGAATAAGATTCACACATCTGGGCATCGTGGCTCGGTCAAGAACATTGAGAAACTTGGTTTTAAAATCATGAAACTTGGCATGGTGTCATGTCATGGTAGTTCCATGCCGTGGTAAAAAAATTTGGCCGAATAGGAACAAATTTTGGTATAAGCTTCTTGCAAATCGGAGCTTCTCTCAAGAAGGCTCGTGGTTCTGGGAGGGAACGTGTCACCTTTGTGTGCATAATTCAAATTTGAAATACAAGCACATGTTCCAGTGCACCAAAGTTGGTTGAAAAATCACATGTGTGTCCTCGGGTAAATTTCTAGGTTCCATGCAAGAAATGGGAATGAAATTCAAAATTCTGGGCGTCGTGGCTGGGTTGGAAACATTGAGAAACTTAGTTTTTTAATTCCTGTAAATCCAAAACACGCATGAAAATAATGAAACTTGGCTTGGTGCCATGAAATGGCACCAACATGCTGTGGTAAATTTGCAGTCCAATTTGCGAAGGCGCACACATTAACAATCAACAAAGTCATTTTGGAACAAGTGCTGTCACATTACAATAGGAAACACAAGTATTATTGAAACCGTGGGCGTTGTAGTTACTAGTACCATTTACGTGCCGCCACGCGTCCGCATTTTTATTAGCTAGGAGGCGCCATGCAGGGTATCTATTTGAGTATGAGAGGCGTGCGATCAGACCCCTGCACATGCTTATCGGGAGGAGAGCCCTTTGACCTCCATCTGCCGTCCACCTCTCTCCCAAGGTCTCCATTAATGGCGCCCGAGCCTCTGTTTAATGTCGTGGCTATGTCTCACTTGACTGAGATTTAAGAGAGAAAAAATAAAATCTGACAGCACGGATCTTGATGTAAGATCCGACGGACCTATATAGTATCTACTGTGACTTATAGCAAGACTGATGAATATATAAGGACGATTTTTTTATCAAAGAAGGGCTTGCCCCTTCCGATTTTCCTTACTGAAAACCACCACAATTCACAAGAAGTTCAGCACAACTCCAGCCTAACACGAAGGACTAAAAGCTACTCCCTCTGTCCCATAATATAAGACGCTTTTTGACACTAGTGTAGTGTCAAAAAACGTCTTACATTATGAGACGGAGGGAGTACCAAATTGAAATCGCAACATCCCAAGAGGCCAACAAAGGCCAAACATCTGTGCTAGAACCCCACATTTCACAACCGACGACACAATCGACATCCTAAACCAATTATTACATGAAAATAAACCAGGAAACTGAAGGAAGCCCAGCAGCAACTAGAAGAACAGCAACGCCAGGGTCGCCACAGCAAGAGTTTTCTTCATTCCAGCCTTGCAACATTGATCTTCCACAAAAAGATAAGGACGATTAATTGTCTTAAATAATTAGAAAGATAATTAAAAAAGCCACATGCGGCTACGCCCGAAATACACAAGGGCAAAAGAAGAAGGAAGACAAGGATCTGGCTTGCTGATATCTACTTTCTTGATGTGTTGCTGCAGGCCGCGGGAACTAGTCTCCACGGCAAGCGGCGATGAGCTCTTTCGTGTCCTCAAGACTCTGCTTGAGAACATCCACGGATTCCTCCACCAGCCTTTGGCGCTCGTTGCGGAGCATGTCATTCTCGTCCATAAGTTTCTTGACGATGACGCTGGTCCTCTTCAACAAGGCACTAGTCACCTCCTGCTGGTCTGCACTTCGGACGATCTTCTCCCTCAGCAGGTCGCGCTCGGCCCGGAGCCTCTCAGTGCCCTCCCTTAGTTGCCGGATGACGCCGGTAGCCTATTCAAATGAGGCTTTCACGTGGTCCTGCAACCTCGCCAAGCTGGAGATCTGATCCATCTGGCTATGGACGATCGCATGCATGCGCCTATAACAGTCATCCCCTGCCCGCGAGAAATTTTCCCAGGCTGCCGCTACGCGGCGGGACATCTCTGCTGCATTCGTGGTGCGGCGGGACATCTCTGCTGCTTCTGCGGCGCGGCCGGACCAGTCTGCTGCATCGACAGCGCGGCGGGACTTCCGTGCTACTTCAGCGGTGCGGCGGGACCTCTGTGCTGCTACTTCCGCGCGGCGGGACATGTCGGCTGATCTTGCAGTGAGGCGGGACATCTCTCGTGCTTCCGCTTCCATGATCGCCTCTCCCTGTTGGCAATCTCTCGACCCAGAACTCACGCTGGCCATGGCAGACGCAAGGGAAGGATGCTGAATGACTTGTTTGTTTTTGTGGATGAGGAGTTGAGGAGGAATGTGCAGTCATCTTGGCATACTAGTATTTATAACCGAGTACTAATACACTCCTCAGTGGGAAACTGTTTAGGTTGTGATCGGTGTGAACATGTTTGGAATTCAATATAGCGTGGTACTAATACGCTCCTAAGTGGGAAACCGTTTAGGTTGTGATCGGTGTGAACAGGTCTGCAATATAGCGTGGAGTAATTTGGAATGTGACGAGACGCAAGCTCAAAATTTATAAATACCCGCGTGGCAAGCTCTAGGCTAGTCCTTTTTTCAGACGCATTAAACCTATCTCTCAGGACACCATCGTGCCACCCACAAAAACTTGTACTCTGAGTTTAGTAGTACGTTATACAGGAAGAGAAGAGGTGCACGCACGCACTCATCCTCTCACACATGCGTCTATTTTTTCTTGAAAAGGAGGATGATGACCCCTGGCCTCTGCATCTGGGAGTCACACATGCATCTGTAGCTACGAATTGTAGTTTTATCAACCATCCGATTGGCTCTATCATGGATGTACCTAAATACTAAAACATGTCTAGATACATCTATATTTTGACAAATGGAAGGCATGTATTGTGGAACGGAGGGAGTGCTTGTCATCAAAATGGATAAAAAGGGACATATCTAGAACTAAAATACGTCTACATACATCTCCTTTTATCCATTTTGATGACAAGTAGTACTTCTTACCCAAAGGAACTTTATATCCAATAGACACAAAATATCCGTTCGACTGTTGGAAATTACTGTTTTGATGTCGAAGTAATTGCTGCATCGCCACCAAAACCCACCATTTCTTAAACTAAAGTAGACCAAGGTAATCCCTATATTAGCATATTACTAAGATACACAGAAGGCACTGTCGAAACATTTAGGACGTGAGCTTGTCAATCTGAATGTGGAGGGACACAAGCTTAGCCCCGGCCAGCAGCTTGGGCGGAACTATCAAGAAGGTCAGCTCCTGCACGTCGATGTCGCCGGGATCCTTGCTGCTTGTCGCCTCCATTTCCACCTCGAAAGCGTCGGTCGTGCCTTTAGGCTCCCCCGGTGGGCCGTTCGCCCACAGCTTGGCCCAGTAGTGCGGAAGTGGGAACGCCCCCGCTGTGATGCAGATGACCGACACGGTGATAGGCGCGCCGATGTCGAGCATGCGGCTGACCAAGAAAAACTCGTGGCGGTCCTCCTCCACGAACAGCAAGAGCCGTGGCTCCGACAGTGGCACTTGCAGCTGGAGCACCTTGCCGTACTGGATCCTGTGCATGGGCATGGGATGCGTGTTGCTGATGTGGTGGTAGAGCACCCGCGGTGGGCCTTCGTAGCCGCAGACGGGCACGGGGCATTTGCAGGGCGCGAGCGTACACATGCTCTGGTGATCGGCGAGCTTGTGGTAAGTGACGTAGAGCCCACAGCCTTCATGTGGGCACTCCACCCTTAGTGACGAAACGACAACGTCCACCGCCGTGTTCCGCACGTCGAAGCCACCGCCATGCTCGCACTTCTGGCACTACCGCTGGTTCCCGGGGGGCTCGACACGGCAGTCCGTGCAGGCCAGGTGCCCTCCCTTGCACTACAGAAATCAATTGAACAACACATCAATCAAGAAACCTGCACCTTGCTCACTCAGCCGAATGGACGAGGTGTATTCGAACCTCATACACTGGAGGCATCAAGGGGCGGAGGCACAAGGGGCAGTGGAGCACGGTGAGGTCCATCGAGACCTTAGTGAGCTCCCTCATCGGTTCTTGTTCCGTCTGCATGATCTCGCCCTCCTTGTGCACAACCATCTCTCGCTTGGGCCGGGGCATTACAAAGCTTTACCGTCACATATTTTATACTCTGCGCATAATTGTCCTCCTGCATACCAAGGAAGGCATTAGTTTGAGTTTTCTGGACAAATTTGCCCCTGTGCATGAGTAAGCTGCATAAATATCGACAGTAAATGCACATGCAATGGTTGGCTGGCCCTCCTTCCTTTTCGCTTGAGTTGGCTTCCCCAGGCAGTCAAGCCACATCCTGCGCTGCACGCGTTTGCCTGCAGCCATTTTCTGAATTGGAAACTGGCGCGATTAATGGAGGCAGAACTAATCGAGCGGGGGCACAGATGGAAACCAACGCGGACACATAGACTAATCTGAGAAAAAGAAGAAAAATTTATACGCAAAGTAAAAGGAATCGGAGGGAGTACTACTTCAAGGTGCATTAAATCAACACATGCAAGTATCAAAAGGAGAGTCACGGCATGCATGCATACGTTGTAATTAATGCATCAGTAACCCTAAATTATTGAAATATATCAAGTGCAGTGCTTTGATGTGTCGCGTCAACTCATACATCAACGAGAAGTTTGATTATCCTCTCCCTCACGGACTTAACTGCACCTGCCTTTGGCTGTATGACAGGTTGGCCACACACCTGTCGGGCCCACCTGTCATACACGCAAAGACAAGAGCGTCCCTCCCTCGCCCATGAGCATGGTGGCTGGCAAGACTAGGAGAAGCTTTCGCTACACGCTCTCCCTCCCGCACGCGATGGACATGCAGCAGTTCAATCGGTTGCAGATGGCCAGAAGCATACTGTAGTACTCCTCCAGTGCAGTAGTACACCATCATTTTTCGACTTCCCGAAGAGGCGAAGAGCCAAGCGCAGCCCAGATGCTCGCGTGGCAGTTTCATGTGTAGAGTAGTCTAGATAGCGTGTATCGTGCCTGTAAGCTTAAAATCGTTGGGGTCGGCTCCATGCTATGTGGCCGTCTCGAAGTTTTTTTTAAATTAAAATAGTCTTCTGGCCCTACCTGTCACCCTGGTGATTGTAGTTTGCACGCTCATCTGGTCAAGACAGGAATGTATATATTTTAATTTGTTTTTTTTCGAAAAGGGGCGACTCCCTGGCCTCTGCATCAGAATGATGCATACGGCCACATATATTTTAATTTGTGGTGGGTAAATGTTAGAGGTTGCAGCAAATATATTGTACACTACGGGTCTTTCAGCCAAGTTTAGAGGCAAGCATGTGGGGCCAGTGCTATGATGTGTCGCGTCAACTCGTAGAATGAGGAGAAGCTTGATTTTACTACACGCCTTCTCCCTCGCCCGTGCGCGCTGTTGCTCGCAAATGAGGACATGCGTTTGCTTAGTAGTACTTCTACAACAAGCTATCCATCCCGCTCATGGTGGACGGACATGCAGCAGTGGATTCGACACTGTAGAAGCAGTAGTAGTAACATCATTGTTCGTCTTCTCGAAGAGGCGAAGAGCCAAGCGCAAACCGAACGTTGCAGTTGCGAACATTGGAGCACGCATATAGCCAGGCTCTTGCATGAGACAAAATTGCTATGTGAGCCCACTATTGTATTAGTACCCACAACTACTTGCTAGTATAGCCCTGTAAACCAGAAAGGAGTATTTGCCCTTCTAGAGATTTCAACAAGTGACTAGACTACACCGAGACGGAGTACATATGGAGCAAAATGAGTGAATCTGCACCGTAAATAAATACATACTAGTTCTATCGTTTTCCTTTCCGAGGTGCACAATATTGAGTATACTGACTAGTCTCTTTTTGACACGCATTTACGTTGTTTTTCTTTGACACAGTACAGACGCAAGCGCTCATATACACGCGCATACACTCACCCCTATGAACGCACACACGCATGACACTAAGTATCATCTTGAAATTTACGAAGTCACCATAGGCACCTCGTCGTCGACGGGTCGAAAGGTGCTAGAATGCCAAGGAGGAAGAGGGTAGCGGTTCCCGAGACGTTGAACGATCAATGATGCATCCTCAATTACATGCAGGGGGAATTAATTGGAGAAGCAGACTAGAGCCAGCATGATGTGAACGCAACAGAGTTTGGACTCTCATATAATAAAGGCGCCCCACCACTCCAATCCATCTACTCCCAAGTCTCTGTGCAACACTGCTCACTCCAATCCAAGACCAAGTGACCAGAAGCCACAAGCACCTATGGAGGCGATGGACGCGAGCGGCAGTCGGCTGTGCCAAATCATCCAAGGCGCCGGCCTGCGGCCCCGCACCGCGCAGCGTTTCCAGACGGTGCTGGCGACCGCATGCATCATAGCACTCGCCGACGCTGGCTTCGCCTCTCGCATGGACCACATGATGGTCAACTCCATCCGCAAGTTCACCGCCATCAAGAAGCGCGCGGACGACCTTGCCGTACTGCTCCAGCCCGCGCGCCCAGGCTCCTCATTGCCTGCCACCCTCATCGTCCTAGATGGTGATGAACTCTTTCAAGCCCTAGTGGCCCTGCAGGTGCCAGAGGTCGCGACAAAGAATGTGCACCTCGAGGCCGCACTCGCCGTGCAACGCCTCGCCATGCAAGAAACCATCGACCTGCACATCCACGTCTATGAGGAAATCGTCCACATAGGCCACTACAAGGCAAGAGAGGACAGAAAGACGTTGGCCTTCTTCCAGCGGCTGGAATCTTTGGACGCCATTGTTCAGAAGCACGTCGACCTGGCCACGAAAGCCGCTGCTACTTAGGCGCCGTTCGGTGGGCCAGTGCCCTGAGTCGAGGAGGTGGACGTCGTCGATGGATGCATCTCTTCTTCTTGCCTCCTGTAACCAGCACTCCATCGCCTCGTGGCCTTAATGTTTTATTAGTATAGTACTCCCTCCATTCCCAAATATAAGTCTTTCTAAAGATTCCAGCAAGTAAATAAATGTAGGTCGACGAATTCTGGCTATATGTGCATATTTATATCTAGCTATTGTACTTGTTGGCTATAAACTTGACTATATGTGACATGGCAACATCATATAGCCAGCAGGTGGCTATATTATTAACCATGCTCTTAGAGAGTAGAAAAGAGAAACGGGGGAGGAGGGCTAGCTATAGCACGGACGCTATTGTCAGATGGGACTCGTGTTTATAGAATAGGAGTACTGAGCACTCGTGCCTCTTTTTTTAGGGAAAAATTAGTCGTATGTCTAGTATCACTAGTTGGGTGCGTGCGACCTATAGCTGTCATCACTTTAGGTCTACTTTTTGAACCGCGGCTACGCTTCACAGTACATATTTTTCACGCATTTATCCTCCTATATGTACTCCTAGGCTATTTCCACGTGCTCCCATTCGCCGACATGTGGGACATAGAGCATCTGGGTCGTAGTGCATGCACGACTTGGAGCATATGCCGGGGTACTTTACATTTCAGACCTCACGAATTACATGTAAACCCCCCGCAGAAGAATAAATAAATCAATGAATTACTACATGAAACTGGATTATTTTCGTGGAAACCTGAGCACGCTCATTAAATTTTGGACATAACACGTTTATAAAAAATGACCGGACCTAAACCAGTCTAAGGGCCTCTTTGGTTTTTCCCGAAAAAAGGGCCTCTTTGATTCACAGGATACTGAAAACACAGGAATGGGGAAAGTATGATGGCAATGAACCAGACGAGGAGAACTCTAACTCAGTTAGAGGTTAGAGTTAGATTCTAACCCTGAACTAACTCTAAACCAAAGAGGTGTATGGATGGCAGGGTTAGATTGACAATAAATGCTCTATCTCAATCATTTGACTACTTTGGACCCTATTTTTAGTTAGACTAAAATAAGTCCCTTGGATCCAAGCACCCTCTTGGTGTGGCCAGCTCTTCTGTGGCCTCCTCCCACTCACAATTGACATAAACGAACCATCTATACAATCAAGCATGCAAAACATGATAATTTTTACTTTGTCCATACAAATGAGATATCCCACTTAAACATACAAGTCGTCAATCAAGCTTCACAAAATAAATAAACACTTCATGAAACAAATAATGAGCTAAGTCATCACGGAAGTTGTTCACAATAGGGAGGGAGCCCGGAGCCCCTCACGCACCGAGGGAGGAGATTGCCATCGTCGCTCTGGAGGAAGGCTCTGTAGAGCCCAAGCCCCGAGAACCCCTCCGAGCTGGCCCTTGTGAGTTGAAGTCGACACCAGCATGGGTAGCAGGGCCGCTTGCCGCCGACTGGGAACTTAATCTTTGGGCCTCTATAAATAATGCAAGCCTGTAACTAAAATACCTAGAAAGGTGAACTGAATCTTTGGGCCTCTAGAAATAATGCAAGCCTGAAACTGAAATACCTAGAAAGGTGAACTAAATCTTTGGGCCTCTAGAAATAATGCAAGCCTGAAACTTAAATACCTAGAAAGGTGAACTGAATCTTTGGGCCTCTAGAAATAATGCAAGCCTGAAACTGAAATACCTAGAAAGGTGAACTGAATCTTTGGGCCTCTAGAAATAATGCAAGCCTGAAAATGAAATACCTAGAAAGGTGAACTGAATCTTTGGGCCTCTAGAAATAATGCAAGCCTGAAACTCAAATACCTAGAAACGTGAACTGAATCTTTGGGCCTCTAGAAACAATGCAAGCCTGAAATTGAAATACCAAGAAAGGTGAACTGAATCTTTGGGCCTCTACAAATAATGCAAGCTTGAAATTGAAATACCTAGAAAGGTGACCTGAATCTTTGGGCCTCTAGAAAGATTTATTACCTCCTCAAGCAGCATCAAACAATTCCATGCGTGCACCACAAATCTATAGCAAGTTTGATCAGGATCTACTTTTCCAAATCAGAATTAGCGCTAGAGCAAGCAAGATCAATGATATGGCCGTGAGACAGAGAAGGAACAAACAAACTCACCCCTCTCGCGACCTCCCTAGTAGATGCACCGCTGCCGCACACGACAGAGGGAGAAAAACGACTGGTGAATGGGGAGCGGGGCCACCTTCGAAGGTCGTAGGGAGAGGGCGGCCGGAGTAGGGCGACGGAGGCCGGAAGGAGAGGGCGGCCGGAGGAGAGAGAGGGCGAGCGGCGCTTGGGCGGGTGGCCCTATGGGGAACAGAGAGGAGTCGTGCGAGAGGGGGGAGCGATCTGGTGCGGGTAGGTGAGATTTTTCTAGTTCTCTTTTAGTGGGCCCAGGATAACTAACCCAATTAGAACCTCTCCACAGGGCTAGTTTTTTTAGCTGGGTTAGAGCAAACTAGCTCAAACTAACCCCTCTTGTTTCGATAATTTGAGGCTATTTCAACCCAAACTAGCTCTAACTCAGGGATCCAAACAAAGAGGAGTGTTACTGTACATGCTATAGTGTGGACCGTAGCACATTGTTTTTTATGGCCATATCACCACATTATTGTTTTCTACTGCTGGTTCACTGGGCTACCGTGGTTCGCACGGCTGGTTCACTGGGCTGCCGTGGTTCGCACTCCTCCGACCTGAGTAGTACTCCCTCCGTTCCTAAATATATGTCTTCGTAGATATTTCACTGTGGACCACATACGGATGTATATATATGCATTTTATGTGTAGATTCACTCATTTTTCTCCGTATGTGGTCCATAGTGAAATCTCTCCAAAGACTTATATTTAGGAACGGAGGGAGTAGTATAGTACTAGTATATACCGCATCATTCTTTGCTCCTTCTTACTACTCCGACATGTGGGAGAGCCAGCATCTGGGTCGACATGTCATGCACCAGATTAGAGCGCGGAACGGAAGGGGAGCATCACCCCGGTCGGAGCGCTACTAATTCATGACCATAGTGAGTGGTCATATCACAGGTCTTTCCAGCAGTAATGCGCCGTCAAATCACACAGCCCCACTCGCTCACCCTCCTCGCCTCTCTGTCAAACCGCCTACCCAAAAACTGTCGCGCGTACTGCCCGGGAAAAGCCCCGCCCTCAACTTTTAACTACGTGAAAATAGTTCGAGCTTGTTCGTTCTATATAAACACAGTACTTATTGTATGTTTATTCACCCGTGGGGTTGTTCAATGAATGGAGGGGAGGGGAGCGCAAGTGAACAATACTACCTCTGTACAGGTTTATTGGTCCCCATTGTATTTTGTGCCAAAATTTGACCATAGATTAAACTAAGAAAATGTTCAGGCATGTCACCAAACATTATATTTTTCAAAACTATGTTCAAATACGAATCCAATGAGATAATTTTTCTTGACATGCATTAACATTTTGTTAGTTAAATCTTTAGTCAAAATTTGGCACAAACTATAAAAGGGACCTATAAACCAAGACGGAGGTAGTACTGTAGTAGTAGTAAGTAGGAGCCGTAGAGTAGTCACCTTAAATAGAGAGTTTCTTTTCTTTTATGCCACGTACACAAATTGAAACGCTTGTTGTGGAGAGAAAAAAGATAATCACTCCACTATATATGGATGCAGGGGCCTGAGCGCTCGCTTTACTAGGGTTGCTCTCTTCATTCTCTCATCCTCTCCAGATATAAACAAGACAGCGGTAGCGACATTTTCTCTCTGCTCACCGCTGGTCACAGATCCGGCCGAATCCCTTTGGTCGGTGTGTGTAGAGGACTAAAAGGTGCATCGTTCACGTGGTCATCGCCGCCGAGGGAGGAAATCCACAGCTGCCGGAGGGGCCCGATCCTCTGCCCGTGCCGTTCTCTCCGACACAGCGCCGGCTCGGGAGGTCCTCTGACCCTTCTTCCTCCCTGCCGTATTGTTCGCAGATCTGACCTGCCGCCGCTGACATCCCGGCGACCCTCAGGTATAAGTTCTTCGAAAGCGGCCTTGCTCTACTGCCCCAGCTCCCCACGTGTTTGCATGTGCATCTTTTTCTACTCCCATCAGCTCTTCCAAAGCCACCTAAATTTTTAGTATTATTAGAGGTAAAGCTACTTCATGTATTCGAATCTAGGGCTTTGTTCAAACAATGAAGAAAGGGGGGAAAGTTGTAGCATGAATCTAGGACTTGATTCAAAGAGGAAATAATATGGTGAAAGTAGTAGAGACCGGATACCCAACCGGTCTCTTGGTTGAAAAGGGAAATAATGGGAAAACGCAGTACAAACTGGATAAGGAACAAATCTATTATTGGTTGAAAAAAGGATAGAAAATGGCGGCTGGTGGACAAGTCAATAGAGTATGTCCAGGATTAGATTTGCTGCCATCACATAGTAAAATGTCTCCAGGATTAGATTTGCTGCCCTCACATAGTAAAAGGTCTCAGGATTAGATTTGCTGCCCTCACATAGTAAAAGGTCTCAGGATTAGATTTGCTGCCCTCACATAGTAAAAGGTCTCATGATTAGATTTGCTGCCCTCACATAGTAAAAGGCCTCCAGGATTAGATTTGCTGCCCTCACATAGTAAAAGGTCTCCAGGATTAGGTTTGCTGCCCTCACATAGCGTGAACAAGCTCGGCATCACCACTTTATGCCTCCTTGTAGGAACATTGTGCTGATGCGTCCACTATCGCATGTCCTTATACCAACCTTTTGCTATTGTTTTTGCGGGTAAACCAACCTTTGCTGTAAGGGCGCATGTAAAATGAAGCGATCACACTATTACCTTAGGGGCATGTCTAACCAGTGTTACTGTTAATCTAATACCTCCAGTGATAAGATGCAATTAAACTGTGTTACAAATGGCGCTCCTGCTGTTTTCCCCAGTATGATAAGTAAGTTGCTCCTTTACGCTGCTGAGTGTCCTGGTGTCCCCACGGTCCCATGCCCTTAAACCAAGTCTTTAGCTGCTATTGATTTACTGTGTCTGGTAAACAAGCAATGCCACCATTAAAGTAATCCCATATCTGAGGAATCTCATTGTTGATCGTAATGCTTCTGGTAACATGAAGCATTGCTGACGTTTTAAAATTTCTACTATCCTTGCGTGATTGCCATGAACATAATTAAGATGCTTGTTTTCATTTTGTATATGTTTCGTATATTCTTATTGACTAGCAACTGTTTACTTTCTATCATTTTGTGCAGATAGGGATATCCATTTCACCTTGTTGCTATTGTGACCTTTTGGTGAACTGCAGAAAACACTTTTTTTTGGAATGAGTGTCTTGTGCAGTTCAACTAAAATGTCACATGGGCAACATCTCTCAATTTTGGTGGAACTGCACAAAATGGTGATTGGAGTTTCCAAAATCTCCGTCAAGTTCTGCGGGTAATCTCGTGCAACATTTTATTAGTCTTTGCAAGATGGAGCCGTCACTGTCGCCACAGTGGCACTTTATTTTAGTGGAACTGCACAAAAGGATAAGAAAATTATAGTTGCACCTTACATGAGCCGGACAGCCAACCTTAATGTTCCTCAATTTTAGTGCAACTACTAAAGAAGAACCTGCCAGGTCATAAGAGCAAGTACTTCTTGCTAGCTGAATGATGCAATCTTTGCTTCATTTCAGGTGAACCGTAGAAAAAGGCGCATGAATTGAATCATGGAACTCCAGGCAGACCTCATCCTAGTGGACCTGGAGGTTGAGGTCAAGGAGGCCGCTATTAAAGTGAGATCATGCTTTCCTGTCTCCTTGTTTGTGTTGTGCAAACATGCTGTGCAAACGGGAATACTCAACTACAGATGTTGTGACGGTCAAGAGCATTCGCCAAGTTCTTCGATTGTATGACATGGCTAGCCAGGACGGATTTAATCCCTATATTCACTTTATCAAAAGGCTCTAATGGGTTGGTTCTGAATCTTGCAAGCTGGGAATCAATGAGATGTGTAGGCATCTTTGTTGTACTTATTATTTGAATCTTATTTTTTGGTTATGAATCTTGCAAGCTGGGAATCAATGAGATGTGTAGGCATCCTTGTTGTACTTATTATTTGGATCTTATTTGTTGGCTCTTAATCTTGCAAGCTGAGAATCAATGAGATGTGTAGGCATCTTTGTTGTACTTATTATTTGGATCTTATTTGTTGGTTCTGAATCTTGCAAGTTGGGAATCAATGAGATGTGTAGGCATCTTTGTTGTACTTATTAGTTGGATCTTATTTGTTGGTTCTGAATCTTGCAAGCTGGGAAACACGGCATGATGATGCAGAGGACAGCAACCATAACAAACAGTTCAAACTTGGTAGTATTATCTTTGTGAAAGTGCGAAAAATGTGCTGATTGTGTGCGTCCTGAGAATAATAATTCTAATTGTTGTGCATGTTGATCCTGTGGCACTGATAGAAGGAGCCAATGCATTGCTTGTTTTAAGTATAAATTTCTATTAAAGCTAATTAAATTTAAGTAAAGTGACCACTAACTCTTGTTATTACAGTACCGATACAGACCCGCTTGTGAACCGACGTGTGGCCGGAGTAGATTTCTTAATGGAGGCGTTTGAATGCGCCGAGGGTGCATCTTCTGCCGGGCGTGTAGCGGACGAGGGAGGGGTAGTAACTGTTGTCACCTGTACACACTCAGCTTACTATTGAATCCAGTTCCCCAAGAGCTGAAAAATGAACTGCTGCCGTCGCCTACACACTCGTTCACTCAAAGAGACTCCAATGGCAATCCGAGGGGTGAGCCTGCTGGATATGGACTTCATCAAGGAGTTAGTTCGCCTTTCGGTCCTATGGCTGCACCAAGTTGAATGTGATGTACACCAACGATACAGACTCGGTGAAGCTCTGCCTCGCCTCAGTCCTATGGCTGCACCAGGTTCTAGAGCATTCGCCCATTTCATCGGCAGCGCCGACTGCACCTTCGCTACGGTGGAGAGAAGGAAGAACGCGATGATTCGGCCATCTGGTGCAACAAGCTTGTCGACATCTAGAAGCAATAGAAGATCATCAACAATGGGCAGGAGAAGGACTCCGTGGTTGACCTTGCTGAGACCATCATCGACCCCTGATACGCCAACATGAAAGAAGACAACCTGAACACGTGGGAGGTACCTCTGAATCTAGCCTACATAACCTACGTGGCCAAGGACACATACGCATGCTACGACATGTACAGGCAGATCTTGGACATGAGGGCGTGTCTACTTCCCGTAACCGACGAGTACACGGACAACCGCAGCGTCATGATCAAGCGTGCCAGGAAGGTCTAGATGTTGTACTTTATCTGTTTATAAGCACCTTTATCATCTGAGTGTTTCATGCATTAGCCTATGTGTCGTAATTATCTGTTTTGTCTGAAATATTTCTTTTAAGAACCCATTAACCTGATTGCTTTTTTAGTGGCTATTTGCTAATGTATGTAAACTAGTTCACTTGTCTGTAAAAAAAACTAGTTCACTCGGCTGCCGTGCTTTGAATCTCCTTCCTCCCAACATATTCCTCTCCTCAGGTGGACCCAGCAGGTCTCTGAATTTTCTCCCACTTTCTTTTTCGATGTAAACTGAGTTTTCTCCCAGTACTTTCCCCTAGAACCAACTCAACTGTCCCACGTCTAGCCTAAAAAATAATAATACCCCACGTACTATTAACTCATCAAATTAAAATGATATTTTATTTCGTAAGTTGAAATTTCTTACAAATTAATAATAATAATTGTTTATATATAACTTGCGAAGTTAACTCCTAGTGATTGCGTACATAAGCTTGCAAAGATTTTACTGACGTGCAATCATGTGTTTATATTTTTATAACATTTCTCCGTCTAGCCCAACATGATATTTTCACCCAGCCCAGCAAGTCCGCGGATTTCGAGAAAAATGCAAATGGGATTTAAACGGGCTGCATAGATGCTACATCATTGTTTCTCCCAACCCACCAAATGGACTAAAAAAACAAATGGACTGGCTGACATGTGGGCCAGTAGGTCGAAGCCTAAGAAGGCGTTGGACTTACATCCAAGGGCCGGCATTCTTCTTCAATCTCTCGTCTTCTTCCCACAGCGCTGTTGGAACCGCCTGATCCAGCCTTCGGCGTCCAGTGGCGTTGTTTTGCGCTCCTCAGCGAAACGCTACCCCGCCGACGGCCAGGCCATCCCTCCACTCCGCACCTCCTGTTATTCTCTGCCGAGTGTAGGCCCACCCCGCACCCGAACCAGTCAAGTTTCCCACTCCTCTTCGTCTGCGACTCCACTGCCGCGTCTTCCCCATCTCCGGGTCATTCCAGTCTGGGGCCTTGCCGTCGTCCACCACCTCGGTGCGCACGGCGCGGCGTGGTCAACATACGAGAGTCATCGTAAGAGGACTGTACCTGGAGAGCCTGACGGCTGGGACCCACGAGGTCCATGGTCGCAGGCAAGGAAAGTTCCTCCTTATTACGCACTGTACGTGCACTATACATGGGAAGGGCTTCTGTATTTCGTGAAAAAACGTCCCCCCTGCTGACAGGTCGGACCCACAAGCTATATCTTCGCACGCAAGGTAGTGCTTCCTTATTACGCACCAAAAAATGAATACCCCCTGCTAGCTGGGACCCACCATAGTGGGTGGCTGACTTGTGGGCCTACTAAGTTGACGAGGACGGAGGGCTTTGTCAACTTAGTCAATATGAATGATTCTAGCTCCAGTGACCGTACGATGTCCATCCAACGGCCATAGTGCTTCTTCAACCTCTGGTCTTCTTGCTCCAGCCGCACAAAGCAGCGCCGGTCGTGCCGCGTGCTCCTGCCTCTCGTGGCCGGCTGTGATGCCGCGGATGCCTCACCGCCCCCTACTACTCCCACCGCTGGCCCAGGGTATCCCTCTACTCACCCACACCCCCTGTTATTTTGCGGCGACAGCAGCCTCATGCTGCAACCGAACCAGTGAACCCTCGTACTCCTCTCCGCGTGGGCATTCACTGACGCGTCTTCCCCGGCTCCTCGTCGTCCCCTTCCTAGGCCTCGCCGTCGTCCACCGCCTTGGTGCTCTCGGCGCGGCATGGTCAATATGGTCAACGACCGACTTCCATCGGAAGAGTACTGTTCGTGGAGAGGCTGACAGCTGGGTCCAAGGCCACAACCCAGTTTTTTTTGTGATTTGCGAAGTAAGTCGCTTTGTCAGGCCTGGTGGGCTGCAAATCTTTCAAGACGAGGAGAGGTTCATTCGGCTGGCCGAGAAAATGGCCTATCAGTAATGAGAAATGGGTTGTACATTTTTAAAACACATCAAACCGGCAATTAGTTTCAAATATATTTTTTCATTTCGAGATTTTAAATTACATTATTTTTTATGCATGGAGAATTTGTTGGATTTTATATTGATATACATTTATTTTTAAAATCAGTTTGAATGTGAGTCGAAATTTCGAGATTAAAAAACAGCTCGGACCGCACCGAAATATGCAAAATTTCGTATAATTTTTTAACCGTGGCCACAATATGGGTTGTGATGCTAACAAAAAGAATATGGGCTCAAAAAAAACCTTAAGAATTAGAAAATGGTCTGTAAATTATTAGAAATAATGGGAGATGGGATGTATGCTGTTTTCCACAGATTTGAGGCTTTCCTAAGAAAAGGTTGACGCACAAGCAGTGACTGTTGGATGGCCATCCAACGGCCGTCGTGCTTCTTCAATCTCTGCTCTTCCTGCTCCAGCCGCTCAAACAAGCGCCGGCGGGACTTCCTGCTCCCTCCTCCCCGCGGTCGGCTGTGCTGCCGCGCAGGCCTCACCACCTCACCGCTGGCCCAGGGTATCCCTCTACTCACCCACACCTGCTGTTATTCTCCGGTGATGCCTGACGAACCAGTAAACCCTCGTTCAGTCATACTCCCCTCCGCATGGGAAACAACTGCTGAGTCTTCCCTGCCTCCGTGTTGTTCCCTTCCTAGGCCTCGCCGTTGTCCATCGCCCTGGTGCTCTCGGTGTGGCCTGGTCAACGTGGTCAACGACTGACATGCATCTGAAGTGGATTGTACGTGGAGAGGCCGACAGCTGGGTCCATGACCGCACGCAAGGAAATGCCTCTTTATTACGCCCAAAATAATGATTCGTCTACCTGACATCGGGGACCCACCGAAAGGGCCTCAGTATTTTGCGAAAAAAACGTTACCGCCGCTGACAGCTCGGACCCACCAGCTATATCTTCGCACGCAAGGAAGTGCTTCCTTATTACGGACAAAAAAATGAATACTCCCCTTGTTAGCTAGGACCCAGTATAGTGGCAGGCTGACTTGTGGGCCTACTAAGTTGACGGGGACGGAGGGATTTGTCAACTTAGTAAATATGCATGATTCTAGCTCCAGTGACTGTACGATGTCCATCCAACTGTCGTAGTGCTTCTTCAACCTCTGGTCTTCTTGCTCCAGCCGCCCAGACCAGCGCCGGTCGTGCCTCGTGCTCCTGCCTCCCGTGGCCGGCTGCGATGCGGCGGAGGCCTCACCGCCCCTACTACTCCCACCGCTGGCCAGGCCATCCCTCTACTCACCCACACCCCCTGTTATTCTGTGGCGACGGCAGCCTCACACCACAGCGAACCTGTGAACCCTCGTACTCCTCTACGCGTGGGCATCCACTGCCGCGTCTTCCCCGGCTCCGCGTCTTCCCCTTCCTAGGCCTCGCCGTCGTCCACCGCCCTGGTGCTCTCAGCGCGGTGTGGTCAACATGGTCAAGGAACGGCTTCCATCGGACATGGACTGTACGTGGAGAGGTTGACAGCTGGGTCTACGGCCACAACAAGGAAGTGCCTCCTTATTACGTGGAAAATAATTATTCCTCCACCTGAAAGCGGGGACCCACTAGACGGGCCACCATATTTCGCAAAAAAAACGTTTCCCCCCTGACTGATGGGACCCACCAGCTACACCTTCGCACGCAAGGAAGTGCATCTTGGCAGAAAAAAACGATTCGCCCCCCTGACTGCTGGGACCCACCAACTACATCTTCGCACGCAAGGAAATGCCTGACAGTCGGGACCCACCTGGTCGAAGCATACGTAGCGTTGTCATTCTGGTCGCGAACGTGTACATACATACTGGTCGATGTAAAGGCGCGCACGTGTCGTAGATGTAGAGGCGTGCACGTGTTAGAGTAGAGGCGCACACGTAGCATGTACACGTACGTACAGCGGCGAGGGTGCAAGAAAGAAAATATGGCCACGTACGTACATACAGGCAGGGTCTCGAACGCCTACTCGCGCATACGTACATGGCTGGGTCGGAACAGAGAAACAGCGTCGTCGTTGTGTTCATGGGGAGCCAATCGGCTGGGTCGGAATGGAATGTGTGGTCGTGTTCAACGGGAGGGCTTGGACGGAACAGGCGATGGAAATGAGGCCTGGCGTACCGCACAACGGAGGAAACAGCCTTCTGTTCGACCGGCCATGTTCGAAACGGGGTCCTGTTGATCGGGAGGAGCCTGGCGTACCGCAAAATGGAGGAAGCGGACTTCCTACGGTCGAAACGGGGGTCCTGTTGATCAGGAGGGGTGTGGCATACCGCAAAACGGAGGAAACGGACCTCGTACGGTCGAAACTGAGGTCTTGTTGATTGGGAGGGGTGTGGTGTAACGCAAAACGGACAAAACGGACCTCCTAC